>NC_090409.1:37084519-37215470 GCF_036365525.1 Heterodontus francisci | reverse complement strand
TCAGAGAGGGGAGAGAGAGGGGAGAGAGATGGAGGACACAGAGAGGAGAGAGAGAGGGGAGAGAGATGGACACCGAGAGGAGAGAGAGAGGGGAGAGAGATGGACACAGAGAGGATGAGAGAGCAGGGGAGAGAGATGGTCACAGAGAGGAGAGAGAGAGGGGAGAGAGATGGACACAGAGAGGAGAGAGAGAGGGAGAGAGAGATGGACACAGAGAGGAGAGAGAGGGAGAGAGAGATGGACACAGAGAGGAGAGAGAGAGGGAGAGAGAGAGAGATCGGACACAGAGAGGGAGAGAGAGAGGGAGAGAGATGGACACAGAGAGGAGAGAGGAGAGGGGAGAGAGATGGACACAGAGAGGGGAGAGAGAGGGGAGAGAGATGGACACAGAGAGGAGAGAGAGAGGGAGAGAGATGGACACAGAGAGGAGAGAGAGAGGGAGAGAGAGATGGACACAGAGAGGAGAGAGAGAGGGGAGAGAGATGGACACAGAGAGGGAGAGAGAGAGGAGAGAGAGATGGACACAGAGAGGAGAGAGAGAGGGAGAGAGATGGACACAGAGAGGAGAGAGAGGGGAGAGAGAGAGATGGACACAGAGAGGAGAGAGAGAGGGGAGAGAGATGGACACAGAGAGAGGAGAGAGAGGGGTGAGAGATGGACACAGAGAGGAGAGAGAGGGGAGAGAGATGGACACAGAGAGGAGAGAGAGAGAGGGAGAGAGATGGACACAGAGAGGAGAGAGAGAGGGAGAGAGATGGACACAGAGAGGAGAGAGAGAGAGGGGTGAGAGATGGACACAGAGAGGAGAGAGAGAGAGGGGAGAGAGATGGACACAGAGAGGAGAGAGAGAGGGGAGAGAGATGGACACAGAGAGGAGAGAGAGAGGGGAGAGAGATGGACACAGAGAGGAGAGAGAGAGGGGAGAGAGATGGACACAGAGAGGAGAGAGAGAGAGGGGAGAGAGATGGACACAGAGAGGAGAGAGAGGGGAGAGAGATGGACACAGAGAGGGAGAGAGAGGGGAGAGAGATGGACACAGAGAGGAGAGAGAGGGGAGAGAGATGGACACAGAGAGGAGAGAGAGGGGAGAGAGATGGACACAGAGAGGAGAGAGAGGGGAGAGAGAGATGGACACAGAGAGGAGAGAGAGGGGAGAGAGATGGACACAGAGAGGAGAGAGAGGGGAGAGAGATGGACACAGAGAGGAGAGAGAGGGGAGAGAGATGGACACAGAGAGAGAGAGAGGGGAGAGAGATGGACACAGAGAGGAGAGAGAGGGGAGAGAGATGGACACAGAGAGGAGAGAGAGAGGGAGAGAGATGGACACAGAGATGGAGAGAGAGGGGAGAGAGATGGACACAGAGAGGGGAGAGAGAGGGGAGAGAGATGGACACAGAGAGGAGAGAGAGGGGAGAGAGATGGACACAGAGAGGAGAGAGAGAGGGGAGAGAGATGGACACAGAGAGGAGAGAGAGAGGAGTGAGAGATGGACACAGAGAGGGGAGAGAGAGGGGAGAGAGATGGACACAGAGAGAGGAGAGAGAGGGGTGAGAGATGGACACAGAGAGGAGAGAGAGAGGGGAGAGAGATGGACACAGAGAGGAGAGAGAGAGGGGAGAGAGATGGACACAGAGAGGAGAGAGAGAGGGGAGAGAGATGGACACAGAGAGGAGAGAGAGAGGAGTGAGAGATGGACACAGAGAGGGAGAGAGAGGGGTGAGAGATGGACACAGAGAGGAGAGAGAGAGGGGTGAGAGATGGACACAGAGAGGAGAGAGAGAGGGGAGAGAGATGGACACAGAGAGGAGAGAGAGAGGGGTTAGAGATGGACACAGAGAGGAGAGAGAGAGGGGTTAGAGATGGACACAGAGAGGGGAGAGAGAGGGGTTAGAGATGGACACAGAGAGGAGAGAGAGAGGGGTTAGAGATGGACACAGAGAGAGGAGAGAGAGGGGTGAGAGATGGACACAGAGAGGAGAGAGAGAGGGGAGAGAGATGGACACAGAGAGGAGAGAGAGAGGGGTGAGAGATGGACACAGAGAGGAGAGAGAGAGGGGAGAGAGATGGACACAGAGAGGAGAGAGAGAGGGGAGAGAGATGGACACAGAGAGGAGAGAGAGAGGAGTGAGAGATGGACACAGAGAGGAGAGAGAGAGGGAGAGAGATGGACACAGAGAGGAGAGAGAGAGGGGAGAGAGATGGACACAGAGAGGAGAGAGAGAGGAGAGAGATGGACACAGAGAGGAGAGAGAGAGGGGAGAGAGATGGACACAGAGAGGAGAGAGAGAGGGGTGAGAGATGGACACAGAGAGGAGAGAGAGAGGGGTGAGAGATGGACACAGAGAGGGGAGAGAGAGGGGAGAGAGATGGACACAGAGAGGAGAGAGAGAGGGGAGAGAGATGGACACAGAGAGGAGAGAGAGAGGAGTGAGAGATGGACACAGAGAGGGGAGAGAGAGGGGAGAGAGATGGACACAGAGAGGAGAGAGAGAGGGGAGAGAGATGGACACAGAGAGGAGAGAGAGAGGGGTGAGAGATGGACACAGAGAGGAGAGAGAGAGGGGAGAGAGATGGACACAGAGAGGAGAGAGAGAGGGGTTAGAGATGGACACAGAGAGGAGAGAGAGAGGGGTTAGAGATGGACACAGAGAGAGGAGAGAGAGGGGTGAGAGATGGACACAGAGAGGAGAGAGAGAGGGGAGAGAGATGGACACAGAGAGGAGAGAGAGAGGGGTGAGAGATGGACACAGAGAGGAGAGAGAGAGGGGAGAGAGATGGACACAGAGAGGAGAGAGAGAGGGGAGAGAGATGGACACAGAGAGGAGAGAGAGAGGAGTGAGAGATGGACACAGAGAGGGGAGAGAGAGGGGAGAGAGATGGACACAGAGAGGAGAGAGAGAGGGGAGAGAGATGGACACAGAGAGGAGAGAGAGAGGAGTGAGAGATGGACACAGAGAGGGGAGAGAGGGGAGAGAGATGGACACAGAGAGGAGAGAGAGAGGGGAGAGAGATGGACACAGAGAGGAGAGAGAGAGGGGTTAGAGATGGACACAGAGAGAGGAGAGAGGGGAGAGAGATGGACACAGAGAGAGGAGAGAGAGGGGTGAGAGATGGACACAGAGAGGAGAGAGAGAGGAGTGAGAGATGGACACAGAGAGGGGAGAGAGGGGAGAGAGATGGACACAGAGAGGAGAGAGAGAGGGGAGAGAGATGGACACAGAGAGGAGAGAGAGAGGGGTTAGAGATGGACACAGAGAGAGGAGAGAGAGGGGTGAGAGATGGACACAGAGTGGAGAGAGAGAGGAGTGAGAGATGGACACAGAGAGGAGAGAGAGGAGTGAGAGATGGACACATAGAGGAGAGAGAGAGGGGTGAGAGGTGGACACAGAGAGGAGAGAGAGAGGGGAGAGAGATGGACACAGAGAGGGGAGAGAGGGGAGAGAGATGGACACAGAGAGGGGATAGGGATTGCCGCAGAGAAGGGGGGAGAGAGAGAAAGAGGAGAGAGAAAGTGATCAAGATCACTCCTGGCAGATGAACATTTATCCAGATTCTCTGCATCGCTCCATCAAGTGTATGAGCAGACATTGTTTAAGTGTGTTCTCAAAAACAATGCCTGGTGTCTCACCAAATCGGGATGAAGGTGATTTAAATCTCACCGTGTTTTGGTGGCATTAGATCGGCTCTAGACGTTTATCGACAGATTAATTGCCCCTGTGTCCAGGCACGAGCCAATAATTGTATCAAACCTCCTTGGTGAAACATGTTAATACCTGTCTCTGACTACAACACTGATGATATTTCAGAAGCTGTGGAACACCTGAGATTGGGGAAGGTCCTCGATACACACAGCCGTCCTCTTTCTAAATCCAAGCTGACTCTGCCAACTCGGTAATTACCGCGGCCGGGATCCTCAGGTTTACCCAGGGTTGAAGTACTGGTTCTGTAGTTGTGTTGCGTGCAAGGCGCAAACGGCAGTATAACTACAATCTGAGTAATGTTGGCTTTCTGAAGGAATACACACTTGAGACGTCGGTGCGAATGGAGATTAGATTTTAATTCCGCGATTCTGCGGTTTGGAAGCGACACTAAATATAAACGATACATGGAGGGAAAGTACAGATTGGACATGTTTAATAATTCAGTTACATTTTGATCACAACTCAGAGAGAGTCAGTTGCATATTGCACAGTTCAATCAATAAAGGAGAGCTCGGATTAGGAATCTATAAACATATAAAATCCGACAAACAGACCGAGATTGAAGCTTTTTTGAAATGTAGGGCTCCATTTAGAGTTGATTTTCTGAAGCTTTTTGTCAATATTGGAACATGTTCTTCAATCGATTGGCGAACTGTTTGTATAAATACCTGGAATTAAATATATTACATCAATCAGAGTTGTTTTAGATTCTCCAATTGTACAAGGCAAAAGGAAGCCTGGTCAAACTGCACAGTGGCTTAATCAGATCTCACACGGAGTATTCAGTTCCCCTCCAGTCACCGAGAGACAAGGAGATGTTGAACTGCAGTAGCCAACGCAGAGATGCCTCAAGAGACGAGGTCCTCAGTGTTGGGTTATGAGGAGGGACCGGTGCAAAAAGAGGAGGCTGAGAAAAGAGAGGGTCTTATGGAGGGGAGTAAGCTAGTGACTTGTATGGATGAGGAAGGTCCAACATTCCCCCCCCCAAAAAACGGGGTTAGATACAGAGTGAAGCTCCCTCTACACTGTCCACATCAAACACTCCCAGGACAGGTACAGCACGGGGGTTAGATACAGAGTGAAGCTCCCTCTACACTGTCCACATCAAACACTCCAAGGACAGGTACAGCATGGGGGTTAGATACAGAGTAAAGCTCCCTCGACACCGTCCCCATCAAACACTCCCAGGACAGGTACAGCACTGGGATTGGCTCGGCAATTTGGAGCATTTCCTGCCAGCAATCAGGGGGAGCAGCTGCACCTGTGCTGCAGCAACTGCAGAGTGGAGAGAGGAAACTGCAGCAACTGGGGAGAGAGACTGGAGAAAGGTGAATACAGAGTGGATGGAAACCATCAAGGAAGGCTGCAATTGTTCTGGAGAGGTGGGTGTCAGGGCACCTGAAAGACTCTAAGTTTGAACTGTTTGGGGGAGGGAGAAGAGGCCTGAAGACTCAGGGGTGGGGCAGCCAAATCCAGTAGAGGCCCCTGTATTTGTATTGGTGCTTGCACACAGGGAGCTCCCTCCCCACCCCAACTGCCTGCTCGGGACAGCTGGAGTTGCCCGGGTGAAGACTGTCTTGTTAAAATCAGAAGAGGAGAGTACCGGGTGGCTCCAGCCGTCCCGGGCGAAGAAGCCTCCCCCAACTGGAAGACAACAAACAGTTTTGGACTAATTGTTATAAAGGTGCTCCAACTGGCAGTTGGATCAAACATCCTTTTCAGCCTTTCTCTCCCTTCCTCCACTCAGTCGCCTCAGTCACCTATCCTCCCCTTTTCCTTTACCATCCTACCCCATCCTCCTCTACTCCCACTCCACTTTGTTTAAAGTTTGCTTTTTTGTAAATTGTGTAAATTTGTTTTGTTTCTTGGGGGTGGACGTAGCTCTTAGACCCCATGGCAAGCCCTCCTTCGCCGGTGGCGGGGCCTTCCCGTACATATGCTGCTGCGGCTGCTGCAGCTGCACCTGTTGCCCCGTCACCGTTTGCTTTATTAACATCGAAGCATGGGGTCAAGAGCTACGTCCACCCGAACGTGACTATAGATGCATGTGTGAAAGCAATGGCCGAGGTTGTCGGCCCTTCGGCCATTGTTGCAGCCTCTAAAATGTACGGGAAGGCAGTGTTATTCCTGAAGACCGAGCAGGCGGTGTCCCTGGCTCTGAGCAAGGGGCTCACCGTGGGCGGGACCTTTCTGCCAGTGGACCCCCTGGAGGCCACTGCGCAAAGGCTCATTTTATCCAATGTCCCACCCTTCATCCCTGGTGAGCTCCTCCTTCCCCACCTGCACCATCTGGGGGAGGTAAAGACGGGGCTCACCCCAGTCCCGCTCGGTCTTCGGGAGAACAGCCTCCGACACCTGTACTCCTTCCGCCGCCAGTTATTCATGCAGCTGGCGCGGGAGGAGGTGACAGAGGGCCACTTTAATGTAGAATTCCAGGGGACGGCCTACCGCGTCTTCTGGACCTTGGACGGGTTGCGGTGCCATGTCTGTAAGGGGGTGGGGCATGTTCGTAAGAACTGCCCCAACCTCCCGGCTGCCAACTCCAACTCGGCGGCCCAGGGTGGCGACGCTGCACCTCCTCCCACCCCCCCTACACCTCCACCAGATACCATTCAGTCGGTACCGGAGGCTGTGGTTTTCACGGCCTCTGGCAGGGAGTGGGGTGACCGTCCAAGTGGAAGGAAGGCGCGGAGGAGAAATAAACATCGAGAGGCACGTCCCCTGGACACCGTGACACTACCCGGGTCTGAGCTCAGCACAAAGCACGATCTCGGGAAGTCAACTTGCCCCAGGGCTGGGCTCAGGCCCAGGGTGAATAAAAAAAAGGAGAGTGTGGAGGTGGAGGCCTCTGATGATATGGAGGTCTCTGAGCCTCTGCGCCCTGGTGGGAAAAAGAGGAGAAGGCACCCCTCCACAGAGGTAATGAGGGGCCCTGAGGCGCAGGGCCCATCTGTTGGAGGGGAGATGTCTCCTGTCTCGGGTCCCCAGGTTTCCCCTACCGCCACCACCAAGGCTATAAAGTCCGGGCAGGAGTTCCCTATTCCTCAGGATGGAGGGGAGGGGAAGGCCCCGGTACATGAGGCCCCTCCTGAAGGAGTAAGTGGGGCCCTGCTTGTGGTGGGGGAGCCTGGGGACTCCGCCCATTCTGCCACTGCTACTGGGTCGGGTACTCTGAGTGAAGGGGAGGGTGAGGCCCCAGAGGGTCGGCCCTCCCAGCCGGAGTCTACCACCAATCTAGAGACACCCGACCCCGTTATAACCGAGAATGCTGCCCCATCTGCTGGGCCTGTGGGTGCTGGCGGAGCGGGAGATGGCCTCCTCTCTCTGCCTCCAGTCTCGGCTCCAGCTGGTTTTCCGGAGTCGGGAACTTCTATCTCCCCTGGACCACTCATTGGCCTGGGGACGGAGGTGGAGGGGGGGTCCTGATCCGCTGGCGCCCACAGGCTCCAGTTTCACAGTAGAACCCAGAGAGGACTCCTCCGCCATCGATCCTGGGGGTGGGATCGTGACGGAGGCAGGTCCAGCTGGCGCGGCCAGGACGTCCGCCCCACAGTGTGTGGTGGATGTGTCAGCCGCTGGCGGTGACGACCCGGAGGAGGATGGGGATTCAGTGGGGGGCACGGAGGATGATCTTGATTCCATCGCCAGTGAGGTGGTGGAGTCCCTCGTGCCTCCCACCGAATCTCCTCTCATCCCCACGGCGGAACTCCGGGATTTCCTCGCGGTTTGCAGGGGCTGCCGCAATAAAGTTCAGCTGGCCCTCGACCGCTGGTCGAATCTGGCGCTGATCATCCAGTCCGTCCGTGCTGCCCTGAAGATAACGGGCAAGCGCGCGGGCGTGAAACTGGTTGAGAGGCACCAGTTTAATGTGTTCCTCAATGGGTTGCTGGGGGAGTGGAAGGCCAGGTGCACTTCCACTCCCTCCTCACAGTGAGGTGTTGGTGACGGGTTTTAAGTACCTTTGACATGAAGATAACCATAGCCAGCCTCAACATCAACGGCAGCAGGGGGTCTCACCGCAGATTTCACAATCTCTCAGTCCTCAGGGAAGGGAGATACGCGGTGAGCTTTCTGCAGGAAACCCACACCGTTCCGGGAGACGAAGCCACCTGGCTCCTGGAGTGGCAGGGTGGGGTCTACATGAGTCACCTCACCCCTATTTCTAGTGGGGTGGCTATCTTGTTGGCCCCGACTTTTCAGCCGGAGATCTTGGGGGTCAAGGAGCTAGTGCCGGGCCGCTTGCTCCACCTCGCCGTTCGCCTGGGGAGCGTGCCGCTCCACTTTGTGAACGTGTACGCGCCCAGGCCCGGCGCGTTGCAAGCGCGCTTCTTTGAAGAAATGTCCGCTCTCTTGAACTCCATCGATAGCGGCGAGTGCATCATCCTCGGGGGGGATTTTAACTGCACCCTCGAGGTGGGAGATCGCTCCGGTCCCCATCGCGGCCAAGCGTCGGTGGAGAAGTTGAGGGGACTGATCAGCTCCCTTAACTTGGTGGACGTCTGGCGGAATCTCCATCCCGACTCCAGCACCTTCACGTGGAAGTCTGGAGGAGGAGGGTCGCGAATCGACCGCCTCTACATTTCGCAGGCGTACGTCTCCCGCGTCTCGGCGGCCTCCATGCGGCTGGTGCCGTGCTCGGACCACCGCCTGGTGTGGGTGGAGTTCACTCCGCTCCACATGCAGGCGGGGTCCGCGTACTGGCACTTTAACAACCGGCTGCTGGAGGACGAGCGATTTCGGGACTCGTTCTGTCGATTCTGGGCCGACTGGAGAAGGAAGCAGGGGGGCTTCCCCCCCTTGAGGCTATGGTGGGATGTGGGCAAGACTCACATCGCGTCTTCTGTCAGGAGTACGCGAAGGGGTTGACCAAGAGGCGGGAGGCCGAGATCGGGCGCCTAGAGAGGGAGGTGCTCGACTTGGAGTCCCGCCTCGGTCATGCCGTCGCGGACCCGGCCCTGTGGCAGGCGTACAAAGAGAAGAAGGGCGCGCTGAGGGACCTGCAGCTCATAGGGTCCCGAGGCGCGTACGTGAGGTCGCGGATCCAGATCCTGGAAGATTTGGACCGCGCCTCACCCTTCTTCTACTCGCTGGAAAAATGGCGGGGGGTCCGTAAGCAGCTCGTCGAGCTGCTGGCCGACGACGGATCCTCCATCACAGATCCGGAGGGAATGGGCCTCCTGGTCCGGACTTATTACAGTGCGTTGTTCTCTCCGGATCCGTCCAGCGAGGATGCGCGCAGAGTTTTGTGGAAGGACCTGCCGCAGGTCAGCCCGGAGGGCGCCGAAGGATTGGAGGCTCCGCTCACGTTGGCGGAGCTGACCGGCGCCCTCCACCAGCTCTCAAGGGGCAAATCCCCAGGGCTGGATGGGTTGACCGTGGAGTTCCTCAGGGCGTTCTGGGACGTCCTGGGGGACGATTACGCGCGGGTCCTGGGGGAAAGCCTGGCGACCGGGGAGATGCCCCTCTCGTGGCGCAGGGCAGTCATCGTCCTGCTGCCGAAGAAGGGCGATCTCCACCTGCTTAAAAACTGGCGTCCGGTCTCCCTCCTCAGCACGGATTATAAGATCTTTGCCCGGGCTATGTCTACCCGCCAGGGCTCCGTGCTGGCCCACATGATCCACCCCGACCAGTCCTACACGGTCCCGGGCCGGTCCATCCAAGACAACATCCACCTGGTCCGGGACCTGATCCATCTTTCCCAGAGGACTGGTCAGTCGGTCGCCTTTCTCTCCCTCGATCAGGAGAAGGCGTTCGACAGGGTGGATCACGAATACCTTTTCGGGACTCTGCACGCTTTCGGACTTGGGCCGCATTTCGTGGCCCGGGTCCGACTTTTATACGCCGCCGCAGAGTGTCTCGTCAAAGTTAACGGGTCCTTGACGGCGCCCCTTCGATTTGGGAGAGGAGTGCGTCAGGGATGCCCCATGTCCGGCCAATTGTATACCATCTGCGTGGAGCCCTTCCTGTGCCTGCTTCGCAGGAGGTTGACGGGATTGGCTCTGCGCGAGCCGGCCATGCGGGTCGTCCTCTCGGCTTACGCCGACGACGTGCTCCTCGCAATCACAGATCCCGTTGACTTGCGGAGGATGCGCGACTGCCAGCAGACCTTTTCTTCCGCGTCCTCCGCGAGGATCAATTGGGAGAAATGTTCCGGACTCCTGGTGGGTCAGTGGCGGATGGACTCCCTGCCGGAGGAGATGACACCTTTTGCGTGGAGCACCACGCACCTCCTCTATCTGGGAGTCCACCTTAGCCCCGCTGAGGAAGCCTGGCCGGCAAACTGGCAGGAGTTGGAGGCGAAAGTCACCGCTCGGCTGGGGCGCTGGACAGGACTGCTCCGAGTGCTTTCCTGCAGGGGCCGAGCGCTGGTCATAAACCAACTGGTGGCCACCATGCTGTGGTACCGGTTGGTCACTTTGGCCCCGCCCCCTGTATTTGCCACCAAGATCCAGAAGAAACTCGTCGATTTCTTCTGGGGCAAGAGGAAACACTGGGTCTCTGCCGCGGTCCTGAGTCTCCCGATTGAGGAGGGCGGTCAGTCGCTGGTGTGCGTCCGCACCCAGGCTGCGACTCTCCGCCTTCGGACCCTGCAGAGATACCTGTACGTCGAGCGTCCTCTCAGATGGTGTGCGCTGGCGGCGTATTTTTCTGCCGGTGTCACTGCCTTCAAGACGACACGCAGCTCCCGGTGGAGTCCGTTAGCCGCGCCTCTCTGAGGGAGTTGCCTGTCTTTTACCGGGATCTATTCCGAGTCTGGAACATGGTCGCCTCCAGTCAGGGCGCTCCCCCGCCAGCGGAGGAGAGCGCCTCGGCTGTCCGGGCGGCTGACTCCGGGGACGGTCCGGCGGGCGGAGGAGTAGCCGAAACCCCCGGGACGCCCCTCACTGCGGGTGGCGAGGGGGCTCGGGAGTGCGGAGCGATCCCGGCCGAGCTGACCCCCGCTCGGCCGGAACTGCTCATCGGACCCAGGCCCCGAAACCCTCCTCGGGAGCCGGTCCTGCACAACCCGAGCCGCCTCTCGGAAATGCCCTCCGTGCCATTCCAATCGGCGCGGAGGGGTTTCCTGTACGGGCTGCTCCTGCACACTCTCCACTTCCTCGCCCTCGTCAGCCGGCCGGACACGCCCTGGCGGTCCGCGTTGCCATCTGGCGGCGAGGGGAAACCCCGATGGAGGTCTCTCTACGCGGGAGTCTTCCCCCTTTACATCGGGGACTTGGGATGGAGGGTGCTGCACAGAGCAGTCCCGTGCAATAGACTTTTAAGTAGGTTCACGGACTCCCAGGCCACCTGTACTTTCTGCGGCCTGGACGAGTCCGTGTTCCACATTTATATGGAGTGTGCGAGGTTGCAGCCCCTATTTGAGTATCTGAAGGGGCTGCTCCTCAAATTCTGGCTGCACTTCAGTCCCACGCTCCTGATCTTTGGGCACCCGGAGCGGAGGGGCTTGGGCCGGGAGGAGGATCTCCTCGTCGGTCCGCTCCTGGGCCTGGCCAAGGTGGCAATTCACAGGTCCAGGTTGCGGGCCGTTGGGGGTTCTGTCCTCCCCGATTGCCTGCCCCTCTTCCACGGTTACGTTCGCGCCCGGGTGGCCCTGGAGAAGGAGCATGCGGTGTCCGCCGGTACGCTTGAGGCCTTCCGCGACCGGTGGGCACCGCAGGGACTGGAGTGCATCGTCGACGCCGAGAATGGCATTTTAATTTGAGTTTTTGTTTATTTCTGTTTTTAATAAAGTTATTTTAAAAATATAAGTGTGTATATAAAGGGGGCCTGAGGCATAAAGGCCCCCTCGACATAAAAAAAAAGAAAAAATAAAGAAAAAGAAAAAGAAAACGGGGGTTAGATACAGAGTAAAGCTCCCTCTACACTGTCCCCCATCAAACACTCCCAGGACAGGTACAGTACGGGGGTTAGATACAGAGTAAAGCTCCCTCTACACTGTCCCCCATCAAACACTCCCAGGACAGGTACAGTACGGGGTTAGATACAGAGTAAAGCTCCCTCTACACTGTCCCCCATCAGACACTCCCAGGACAGGTACAGTACGGGGTGGAGAGAGAGACGTGCATCCCCTTAATCTGGGACGATCATGAGTCCAGATTTCCGACGGCAAAGGTCAGGCTCTAAACCAACTCTTAACGTCGAATTGCAAACTCTTTCCAGCACGGAAACAGGCCATTTGGCCCATCTGCTCCGTGCTGGTGTTCCTGCCCCATACGAGCCTCCTCCCACCTCCCTCTCCATCTCACCCCATCACCATATCCCTCTATTCCTTTCTCCCTCGTGTTTATCCAGCTTCCCCTTAAATACATCGATACTATTCACCTCAACCACTCCCTGTGGGAGCGAGTTCCACATTCTCACCACTCTCTGGGGAAAGACGTTTCTCCGGAATTCCCCATTGGATTTCTTACTGACTAGTTCTGGGCCCCACACCTAAGGAAGGAGATATTTTCCTTGGAGGCAGTGCAGTGTAGATTTACCAGAATGATACCGGGACACCAAGGGTTAAGTCACGAGGAGAGATTCCACAAACTCGGGTCGTATTCCCTGGAATTTAGAAGGTTTCAGGGGTGATTTGATCGAAGATTTTGGGAGATGAAGGGGGAACTGACAGGGTCGATGGAGAGAAACTATTCCCGCTGGTCGGGGAGTCTCGGACGAGGGGGCCGAGTCTAAAAATTCGAGCCAGACCTTTTCAGGAGTGAAATTCGGAAACACTTCCACACGCAAAGGGCGGGAGAAGTTTGAGAAATTCTCTTCCACAAACGGGAATCGATGTCTGGATCAATTGTTAATTTTAAATCTGAGATTGATCGATTTTTGTTCACCGAAGGTATTAAGGGATATGGGGCAAAGGCGGGAAGATGGAGTTAGATCACAGATCAGGCATGATCTCATAGAATGACAGAACAGGCTGGAGGGGCTGAATGGCCTCCCCCCGTTCCGATGATCCTATGTTTTGTGACCATTAAAAACAGGACTGATTCCACTGATACAGCCAGTGCACAGAGAGAGCTTTGAGGGGAATAGCCAATAATCTCACATACTCAAGATTCCTTTGAATATTCGGGTCGTTCATTAATGATGTGAGGAATTTCTTGATCCTGGTGAGCACGTCCTGGCTTCCACTTCGCAGGATGTCCAGATTAAATTCAGCGGGAGGATTCACCTTCTGCTGATAGGCCGAAACATGTACTGGAGGAAGATATAAATTTAATTCAACTACAAACATCCACTTTCCTTCAGCAACAATCTGAACTGGAGTGCTCAGCAATATAATCCTCCCTCCCTCTCATTGTCCCTCACTCCACCATCTCTCAGTCTATCCTCTCTCACTCTATTTTCTCTCTCACTCCATCCTCTCTCACTCCACCATCGCTCAGTCTATTCTCTCTCACTCTCTCTATTTTTTCTCTCTCACTCCATCCTCTTTCTCACACCGTGCTCAATTTTCTCCCTTTATTCTCTCTCATTTCTCGATCCACCTCTATTCTCGGAGTTCCTTCACTCTCGATGCTCTGTTCAATCGAGGCTCAGCGTGACCGTGTGATGTTTAATGAATTGCTTGTCCAATACTCTCCCCAGGTCTCCCACAGAGCCAGTACTGAGGGAGTGCTGCACTGTCAAGAGGGTCAGTACTGAGGGAGTGCTGCACTGTCAAGAGGGTCAGTACTGAGGGAGTGCTGCACTGTCAAGAGGGTCAGTACTGAGGGAGTGCTGCACTGTCAAGAGGGTCAGTACTGAGGGAGTGCTGCACTGTCCGAGGGTCAGTACTGAGGGAGTGCTGCACTGTCAAGAGGGTCAGTACTGAGGGAGTGCTGCACTGTCCGAGGGTCAGTACTGAGGGAGTGCTGCACTGTCAAGAGGGTCAGTACTGAGGGAGTGCTGCACTGTCGGAGGGTCAGTACTGAGGGACTGTTGCAGTGTCGGAGGGTCAGTACTGAGGGAGTGTTGCAGTGTCGGAGGGTCAGTACTGAGGGAGTGCCGCACTGTCGGAGGGTCAGTCCTGAGGGAGTGCTGCACTGTCGGAGGATCAGTACTGAGGGAGTGCTGCACTGTCGGAGGGTCAGTACTAAGGGAGTGCTGCACTGTCGGAGGGTCAGTACTGAGGGAGTGCTGCACTGTCGGAGGGTCAGTACTGAGGGAGTGCTGCACTGTCCCAGGATCAGTACTGAGGGAGTGCTGCACTGTCGAAGGGTCAGTACTGAGGGAGTGCTGCACTGTCGGAGGGTCAGTACTGAGGGAGTGCTGCACTGTCGGAGGGTCAGTACTGAGGGAGTGCTGCACTGTCGGAGGGTCAGTACTGAGGGAATGCTGCACTGTAGGAGGTGCCGTCTTTCAGATGAAATTTTAAACCGAGGCCCCCGTCTGCCCTCTCAGGTGGGTGTAAAAGATCCCACGGCCACTATTTGGAAGAAGAGCAGGGGGGGAGTTCTCCCCGGTGTCCTGGGGACAATATTTATCCCTCAACCAACATCACTTAAAAAAAAAAAGATGATCTGGGTCATTATCACATTACTGTTTGTGGGATCTTGCTGTGTGCAAATTACCATCACCAAATCCCCCTCTATCAACATCCTGGGGGTTACCATTGACCAGAAACTGAACTGGAGTAGCCATATAAATACCGTGACTACAAGAGCAGGTCAGAGGTTAGGAATCCTGCGGTGAGTAACTCACCTCCTGACTCCCCAAAGCCTGTTCACCATCTACAAGGTACAAGTCAGGAGTGTGATGGAATACTCTCCACTTGCCTGGATGGGTGCAGCTCCAACAACACTCAAGAAGCTCGACACCATCCAGGACAAAGCAGCCCGCTTGATTGGCACCCCATCCATAAACATTCACTCCCTCCACCACTGACGCACAGTGGCAGCAGTGTGTACCATCTACAAGATGCACTGCAGCAACTCACCAAGACTCCTTAGACAGCACCTTCCAAACCCACGACCTCTACCACCTAGTGGGAATCTCTTCCCGTTCTTTCCAAACACTTACCCATGAGGGCAGCCAGGAATATGCTGAGGACGACCATTGTCACCACGGAGACCCGCATTTTCGTGAAGGAGATGTGCTTTCACCTGTAGGTGGGAAGGAACGCAGAAAAGCGTGATGTTCTCCCGTCTTTCCGCCCATGTGCAATTCTCTCCGGCTCTCTTATCCCGCCTTCCCTGGGAAAGTAAGCTGGGCTAAGTGTCCAGCTCTAGCTCTCTGCCTCAGAAGGCTGATGGTTCAAGTCCCACTCCAGACACTTGAGCCCACAACCTAGGCTGCAGTTACTGCAGGGGTGCTGCACTGTCAGAGGTGCGGCATCTGAGATAGCGTGACAGCAATCCGCACAGAGGAAGGCGGAGGGAATTGGAGCATTTGACGCCTCAACTTCTGGCACTACGACCCAAATCACAGAGAAGAAGGAGAGGTTTTCTTTTGTATTCCGTTAACCAAATGAATTGCATGCATTTATATAGCGCCTTTAACATCCTAAAATGTCCCAGGATGCTTCGCAGGAGCGTCTATCAAACAGAATTTGACACTGAGACACGCAAAGAGAGCAGGACTCTGGTGCAAGTTAGGACACGGGGGCAGCAGAGTTTTTCATAAGCTCGAGAAGATACGAGCCAAATCTCTTAAATAAGGAAACATATAAATGGTACATACAGAAATCTTCAGTCCTTAATCCCAAACAGAAAACACTTACCAAGACAGAGACAAACACTTCCAGTAATCCTGTCTTCACTGTGTCTCTGAAGCAGTTTTCCCTTTTTATTTAGGTTTCTGGTACCGCAGTGAATCACAGCCCACGCTATTAAAGGCTTTCTTTAATTGGAGAAATTACGCTGCAGGCAGAGTCTGGCTTAATGCCTTGTGGGTTTTTTCACACTACGCAGTGTCTGCGTGGCACCAGGGCAAGGCATCGTGTTTCAGTGCCTGAGGCTAAGCCGCCCAGTGTCACTGCTGTCTTGCAACATCTGGTGCAGGAGGCATCAAGGTTAAAAACTGCTGGATGGGGTGGAAGGGGGAAATAAGGAGCTACAAGCTTATCTTTGAGATCATGGGATCAGAGGAGATAGGAGCAGGAGTGGGCCATTCGGCCCATCGAGCCTGCTCCACCATTCATGGTTGATCATCTACCCCTACGCCATTTGCTCCCACTATCTCCATATCCCTCGACGTTGTTTGTGTTTATAAATCCTGCTCCATGGTTGGAGTTTTCACAGCGCTCTGGGGGGGGATAGCACAGTAGAACACGAAGATAGACTGGAAGCTCATGGGGGGGTTTACAGGGACAGTAACAGAGTGGGTACAAAATCGGCTGAGGGACAGAAAGCGGTGGTGGCAAACGGCTGTGCTTCATCCTCGTTCGGTCCCAGCTGGAGTACTGAGTTCAGTTCTGGGGGCTGCACTTTAGGAAATACGCGAAGGCATTGGAGAGAGTACGGGAAAGGTTCCAGGGATAAGGAATTTCAGTTATGAAGATAGATTGGAGAAGTTAGGACTGTTTTCCTTGGAGAAGAGAAGGCTGAGAGGTGATTTGATCGAGGTGTTCAAAATCATGAGAGGTCTGGACAGAGTAGATAAAGAGAAACTGTTCCCACTGGTGAAAGGATGGAGAACGAGAGGGCACAGATTTAAAGTATTTGGTAAGAGAAGCAGAAGTGACATGAGAAAAAACTTTTTCACGCAGCGAGTGGTTATGGTCTGGAATGCGCCGCCTGAGAACGTGGTGGAGGCAGGTTCAACTGAAGCATTCAGAAGGGAATTAGACAGTTATATGGAAAGGAAGAATGTGCAGGGTTACGGGGAGAAGGCAGGGGAATGGGACTGAGGGAGTTGCTCTTTTGGAGAGCCGGTGCAGACACGATGGGCTGAATGGCCTCCTTCTGCCCTGTAACAGCTCTGTGATTTAGAAGTATATAGAGCTGTTCCCCAGCGAACAGTGTCAGACCTGTTTGAAATGCATTAATAACCTACACTTTGGTTTACGTGGCATAATTTCAAAGTTTGCAGATGACACAAAACCCAGAAATGTAGTGAACAATGAGGGGAGTGAGGAGGGGAGTGGGGTGGGTGGTGGGGGGGGGTGACAGAATTCAGGACACAGACAGCCTGGTGAAATGGGCTGATAGATGGAAGATGCAGTTTAATGGAGAGACATGTGAATTGTTGCATTTTGGAGGCAATATAAATTAAATGGTGCAATTTTTAAACAGGGTGTGGATCAGAGAGACTGGTGGGTGTATGAAACGGCTGCTAAAAAGGCAGACATGATCCTTGGCTTTATAAATAGAGGCGTAGAGCATAAAAACAAGAAAGTTATGTTAACCCTTTATAAACCACCAGTTAGGTCACAGCAGGAGAATTGCACCCAACCCTGTTGCCACATAGTTTAAGAAGGACGTCGAGGTCTTGGAGAGGGTTCGGAGGGAGACTTACTGGAATGGTCCCAGGGATGAGGGACTTCAGTTAATGTGGAGAGACTGGGAGAAGCTGGGATTGTTCTCCTTAGAGCAGAGAAGGTTAAGGGGGAGATTTAATCGAGGCGTTCAAAATCATGAGGGGGTTTTGATGGAGTAAATGAGGAGAAACTGTTCCCAGTGGCAGGAGGGTCGGTAACCAGAGGGACACAGATTGAGGATAATCGGTAAAAGAACCAGAGGGGGGGAGATGAGGAGAATTTTTTTGACGCAGTGAGTTGTTGTGATCTGGAACGCGCTGCCTGAAAGGGCGGTGGAAGCAGATTCAATAGTAACTTTCAAAAGGGGAATTGGAGAAATACTGGAAGGGGAAAAATTTGCAGGGGGATGGGGAAACGAGCAGGGGGGGGGAGAGTGGGGACTAACTGGATCGATCTTTCAAAGAGCCAGCACAGGGACGATGGGCTGAATGGACACCTTCTGTTCTGTAAGGTTCTTTAATTCTATAACTGTGCCCCGACATCCAGTGGAGTTTTTTAGCCAGACTATTTACTCTGTCTCATGGAAAGTATCAAACAGGGTTGTCCAAACTTTTCTCGTGAGGGCCGACGTTACAATTTTTGTCATAGGGAACTGGGGAGACAATTTTGGAAAGATAAAGGCATTAAAAATTTATCTTACCGTTAATCAAAACGGCAACAAATGTGCATTTTTGTGAAGAAGCTTTAAATGAGAAGATTAATTTATTGACTTACTTTCTGGTCACTATGTTGGACACTGATTTAGTGAAATACCTGGCATTTTTTGCTTGCAGAAGTAGTCAATGTTTGCCTGCACATTGTTGTAGTGATGCAGAGTATTCCGGATAGATGCACATTTGTTAAGAGTGATCTCGCTCTCTCTCTCTCTCTCTCTCTCTCTGTTTTTCCCTGTGCTCCGCACTCTCTGTGTCGTTCCCCCCTCCCTGTGTTACCCTCGCACTCTGTGTCCCCCCTTTTTCTGTCCCCCCTCTTACGCTCTCGATCCCCCCTTTTCTCTCTCTCTTTGTCTCTCTCTCACTGTTTCCCCTGAGCACCCCCCCCCCATCTCTTTCTCTCTCTCTCTTTGTTTCTCTCTCTCTCTCTCGTCCCTCTCTCTCTGTCCCTCTGTCTCTATCTGTCTCTCTCTCTCTCTCTCTCCATCTCTTTCTCTCTGTCTCTCTCTGCCTCTCTCTCTGGCCCCTCTCTCTTTCTCTCTGTCTCTATTTGTCGCTCTCTCTCTCTGGCCCTACTCTCTCTGTTTTTGTTTCCCCCTTCTCTCTGTCTCTCTCTCTCTGCCTCTCTGCCTCTGTCTCTCTCTCTCTCTCTGTTTCTCGCTCTCTCTCTCTGCACCCCCAACTCTGTTTCTGTTCCCCATCCCTCTCTCCATCTCTCTCTCTCTGCCTCTGTTCCCCCTCTCTCTCCCCCTCTGACAGATGCAGGGAGTGGGAAAACTTAGCAAAGCAGCTTTGTGCTTGGTCAGTATTTTCATGAAAAAAAACGCACTGTCAGTTTCACAGCTGACAGGTGCTGGGAGTGGCAATAGCGGTTTCCCAACTTTGGATAGATTTAGAGATTTCACATGGCCTTTTATAAAAAATGTCGAACCTGCCAGAACACCCCCAAACAGTCCAAAGTTCAGAAACCGCTGATCCCACTCCCAGCTGTGAAACTGACAGTGCGATTTTTCAAACAGCCGGTCAGAAAGAAGAAGGCAATGGGAAATATCAATGAAATTCATCTGCGGGCTTGATGGAAACCTTCAGCGGGTCAGATCCTAGCCCACTGGCCAGATGTTGGACAGCCCTGATACAAAACAATTCATCATCCCTCAAACAGTGCAGCACTCCCTCAGTACTGACCCTCCGACAGTGCAGCACTCCCTCAGTACTGACCCTCCGACAGTGCAGCACTCCCTCAGTACTGACCCTCCGACAGTGCAGCACTCCCTCAGTAATGACACTCAGACAGTGCAGCACTCCCTCAGTACTGACCCTCGGACAGTGCAGCACTCCCTCAGTACTGACCCTCTGACAGTGCAGCACTCCCTCAGTAATGGCACTCAGACAGTGCAGCACTCCCTCAGTACTGACACTCCGACAGTGCAGCACTCCCTCAGTAATGACACTCAGACCGTGCAGCACTCACTCCGTAATAACACTCAGACAGTGCAGCACTCCCTCAGTACTGACCCTCCGACAGTGCAGCACTCCCTCAGTAATGACACTCAGACCGTGCAGCACCCACTCAGTAATGACACTCAGACAGTGCAGCACTCCCTCAGTAATGACACTCAGACAGTGCAGCACTCCCTCAGTACTGACCCTCTGACAGTGCAGCACTCCCTCAGTACTGACCCTCCGACAGTGCAGCACTCCCTCAGTAATGACACTCAGACCGTGCAGCACCCACTCAGTAATGACACTCAGACCGTGCAGCACCCACTCAGTAATGACACTCAGACCGTGCAGCACTCCCTCAGTACTGACCCTCCGACAGTGCAGCACTCCCTCAGTACTGACACTCCGACAGTGCAGCACTCCCTCAGTAATGACACTCAGACCGTGCAGCACTCACTCCGTAATAACACTCAGACAGTGCAGCACTCCCTCAGTACTGACCCTCCGACAGTGCAGCACTCCCTCAGTAATGACACTCAGACCGTGCAGCACCCACTCAGTAATGACACTCAGACAGTGCAGCACTCCCTCAGTAATGACACTCAGACAGTGCAGCACTCCCTCAGTACTGACCCTCTGACAGTGCAGCACTCCCTCAGTACTGACCCTCCGACAGTGCAGCACTCCCTCAGTAATGACACTCAGACCGTGCAGCACCCACTCAGTAATGACACTCAGACCGTGCAGCACCCACTCAGTAATGACACTCAGACCGTGCAGCACTCCCTCAGTACTGACCCTCCGACAGTGCAGCACTCCCTCAGTACTGACCCTCCGACAGTGCAGCACTCCCTCAGTACTGACCCTCGGACAGTGCAGCACTCCCTCAGTACTGACCCTCTGACAGTGCAGCACTCCCTCAGTAATGGCACTCAGACAGTGCAGCACTCCCTCAGTACTGACACTCCGACAGTGCAGCACTCCCTCAGTACTGACACTCCGACAGTGCAGCACTCCCTCAGTAATGACACTCAGACAGTGCAGCACTCCCTCAGTACTGACCCTCCGACAGTGCAGCACTCCCTCAGTAATGACACTCAGACCGTGCAGCACCCACTCAGTAATGACACTCAGACAGTGCAGCACTCCCTCAGTAATGACACTCAGACAGTGCAGCACTCCCTCAGTACTGACCCTCTGACAGTGCAGCACTCCCTCAGTACTGACCCTCCGACAGTGCAGCACTCCCTCAGTAATGACACTCAGACCGTGCAGCACCCACTCAGTAATGACACTCAGACCGTGCAGCACCCACTCAGCAATGACACTCAGACAGTGCAGCACTCCCTCAGTACTGACCCTCCGACAGTGCAGCACTCCCTCAGTACTGACCCTCCGACAGTGCAGCACTCCCTCAGTACTGACCCTCTGACAGTGCAGCACTCCCTCAGTACTGACCCTCCGACAGTGCAGCACTCCCTCAGTACTGACCCTCCGACAGTGCAGCACTCCCTCAGTACTGACCCTCTGACAGTGCAGCACTCCCTCAGTACTGACCCTCCGACAGTGCAGCACTCCCTCAGTACTGACCCTCTGACAGTGCAGCACTCCCTCAGTACTGACCCTCTGACAGTGCAGCACTCCCTCAGTACTGACCCTCCGACAGTGCAGCACTCCCTCAGTACTGACCCTCTGACAGTGCAGCACTCCCTCAGTACTCCACTGACACTGTCAGCCTGGATTCGGTTTTTCAGACTTTGGAGTCGGATTTTGAACCTGGGAAGTTTTTGACTCAGAGGGCTGTGTGCAATGCAATGAGCTGCAGCAGACACCAGTTGCCCTGAGGGGAACTGGAGGGTTATTTTAATTATTGGCGTGTGCTGTCAATGATCCATAATTTAAAACCGAGAGTGAATTTCAGGTAAGGGGTGGTGCAGCAGATCTTCACCGGAACCTAACCACGAGATAGTTATGATGTGAAATTGAGAGATAATGTAGGGAGGCTTGGCTCGTTGTCCCTCGAGTGTGGATGATTAAGGGTGTGATCTAATCGAGTGGGTTTGAAGATGATTAAAGGATTCAATCGGGTCGATAGAGAGAAACTATTTCCTCTGGTCGGGGGGAGAGTCCAGAACAAGGGGGCAGAAACTTAAAATCAGAGCCAGGCCGTTCAGGGGTGATGTCAGGAAGCATTTCTTCACACAAAGGGGAGTGGGAATCTGGAACTCTCTTCCCCAAAAAGCTGTCGAGGCTGGAGGGGGGGTTAATTGGAAATTTAACAACAGAGATGGGTAGACCTTTTTGTTGGGGAAGGGGATTAACGATCAAGGTGGGGAGGTGGAGTTAATATGCAGATCAGCCGTGGTCTGATCGAAGGGCAGAATGGGCTCGGGGGGGCCGAATGGCCTCATCCTGTTCCTTTCTGGAGGGATGAAATCACTGGTGTGCAGTGTGAGAGCCACCTGTGTCGGGGGATCCTTTGTTATCTCGGCTGATGGTGGTTAGAAAGTGAACATTTAATCTTTAATTTCGATGTGCGTTCGATTGATCCTTGGTCTGTTGACCCAATTCTGGGAATTGCAGATATCGAAGGACCCAGCACCTACTCCTGACAGTGGGACGCCCCCTGCTTTTGTCTCAGTCCTGTCCGAATATAAACACACCTGGACCAATGCATTCTCTTCCCACTCCCCTCTGTTCATCTCTTCAGGATTGCAACAACTTCCATTTATATAGCAACCTTAATGGATAGAACGTCCCAAGGTGCTGTAAAGGAAGGATTATGAATGAAATTTTGACCCCGAGCCACATCAGGAGATAGTACGGTCAGGCGACAAAGAGGTCAGTTTTTAAAGAGAGTCAGAAAGGAGGAGGGAGAAAGAGGCGGAGAGGTTTAGGGAGGGAATTCCAGAGTTTAGGGACCCAAGCAGCTGAAGGCACGGCCGCCAATGGTGGAGCGATGGGAATCGGGGGATGGGCAACAGGCTGGAATTGGAGGAGCGCAGAGATCTCAGACGGTTGTAGTGGCTGGAGGAGGTTACAGAGATCGGGAGGGTGTTAGGGGCTGGAGGAGGTTACAGAGATAAGGAGGGTTGTAGGGGCTGGAGGAGGTTACAGAGATAGGGAGGGTTGTCAGGGCTGGAGGAGGTTACAGAGATAGGGAGGGTTGTAGCGGCTGGAGGAGGTTACAGAGATAGGAAGGGTTGTAGGGTCTGGAGGAGGTTACAGAGATAGGGAGGGTTGTAGGGGCTGGAGAAGGTTACAGAGATAGGGAGGGTTGCAGTGGCTGAAGGAGGTTACAGAGATAGGGAGGGTTGAAGTGGCAGGAGGAGATTGCGCAGATAGGGAGAGTTGTAGGGGCGAGAGGAGGTTACAGAGATAGGGAGGGTTGAAAGGTCTGGAGGAGGTTTCAGCGATAGGGAGGGTTGTCGGGGCTGGAGGAGGTTTCAGCGATAGGGAGGGTTGTTGGGGCTGGAGGAGGTTACAGAGATAGGGAGGGTTGTAGGGGCTGGAGGAGGTTTCAGCGATAGGGAGGGTTGTCGGGGCTGCAGGAGGTTACAGAGATAGGGAGGGTTGTAGGGGCTGGAGGAGGTTACAGAGATAGGGAGGGTTGTAGGGGCTGGAGGAGATTACAGAGATAGGGAGGGTTGTCGGGGCTGGAGGAGGTTTCAGCGATAGGGAGGGTTGTTGGGGCTGGAGGAGGTTACAGAAATAGGGAGGGTTGTAGGGGCTGGAGGAGGTTTCAGCGATAGGGAGGGTTGTCGGGGCTGCAGGAGGTTACAGAGATAGGGAGGGTTGTAGGGGCTGGAGGAGGTTACAGAGATAGGGAGGGTTGTAGGGGCTGGAGGAGGTTACAGAGATAGGGAGGGTTGTCAGGGCTGGAGGAGGTTACACAGATAGGGAGGATTGCAGCAGCTGGAGGAGGTGACAGAGATAGGGAGGGTTGTAGGGTCTGGAGGAAGTTACAGAGATGGGGAGGGTTGTAGGGGCTGGAGGAGATTACACAGATAGGGAGGGTTGTAGTGGCTGGAGGAGGTTACAGAGATAGGGAGGGTTGTAGGGGTTGGAGGAGATTACACAGATAGGGAGAGTTGTAGGGGCGAGAGGAGGTTACAGAGATAGGGAGGGTTGTAAGGTCTGGAGGAGGTTACAGAGATAGGGAGGGTTTATAGTGGCAGGAGGAGGTTACAGAGATAGAGAGGGTTGTAGGGGCTGGAGGAGGTTACAGAGATAGGGAGGGTTGTAGTGGCTGGAGGAGGTTACAAAGATAGGGAGGGGTGTAGGGGCTGGAGGAGGTTACAGAGATAGGGAGGGTTGCAGTGGCTGGAGGAGGTTAAAGACATAGGGAGGGTTGTAGTGGCTGGAGGAGGTGGCAGAGACAGGAAGGGGTGTAGGGGCTGGAGGAGGTTACAGAGATAGGGCCAGTTGTCGGGGCAGGAGGAGGTTACAGAGATAGGGAGACTTGTAGGGGCTGGAGGAGGTTACAGAGATAGAGAGGGTTGTAGGGGCTGGAGGAGGTTACAGAGATAGGGAGGCTTGTAGTGGCTGGAGGAGGTTACAGAGATAGGGAGGGTTGTAGTGGCTGGAGGAAGTTACAGAGATAGGGAGGGTTGTAGGTGCTGGAGGAGGTTACAGAGATAGGGAGGGTTTGTAGTGTCTGGAGGAGGTTACAGAGATTGGGAGGGATGTAGGGGCTGGAGGAGGTTAGAGATAGGGAGGGTTGTAGGGGCTGGAGGAGGTTGCAGAGATAAGGACGGTTTAGGCGCTGGAGGAGGTTACAGAGATTGGGACGGATGTAGGGGCTGGAGGAGGTTTGAGATAGGGAGGGTTGTCCTGTCTGGAGGAGGTTACAGAAATAGGGAGGGTTTGTAGTGGCTGAAGGAGGTTACAGAGATAGGGAGGGTTGTAGGGGCGGGAGGAAGTTACAGAGATAGGGAGTGTTGTCGGGGCTGGAGGAGGTTACAGAGATAGGGAGGGTTGTAGGGGCGGGATGAAGTTACAGAGATCGGGAGGGTTGTCGGGGCTGGAGGAGGTTACAGAGATAGGGAGGGTTGTCGGGGCTGGAGGAGGTTACAGAGATAGGGAGGATTGTCGGGGCTGGAGAAGGTTACAGAGATAGGGAGGGTTGTAGGAGCTGGAGGAGGTTACAGAGACCGTGAGGGTTGTAGGGGATGGAGGAGGTTACAGAGATAGGGAGGGTTGTCGGGGCTGGAGGAGGTTACAGAGATAGGGAGGGTTGTCGGGGCTGGAGGAGGTTACAGAGATAGGGAGGGTTGTCGGGGCTGGAGGAGGTTACAGAGATAGGGAGGGTTGTAGTGGCTGGAGGAGGTTACAGAGATAGGGAGGGTTGTAGTGGCTGGAGGAGGTTACAGAGATAGGGAGGGTTGTAGTGGCTGGAGGAGGTTACAGAGATAGGGAGGGTTGTAGTGGCTGGAGGAGGTGGCAGAGACAGGAAGGGGTGTAGGGGCTGGAGGAGGTTACAGAGATAGGGAGGGTTGTATGGGCTGGAGGAGGTTACAGAGATAGGGAGGGTTGTAGGGGCGGGAGGAGGTTACAGAGGTAGGGAGGGTTGTAGGGGCGGGAGGAGGTTACAGAGATCGTGAGGGTTGTAGGGGCTGGAGGAGGTTACAGAGATAGGGAGGGTTGTAGGGGCAGGAGGAGGTTACAGAGATAGGGAGAGTTGTAGTGGCGGGAGGAGGTTAAAGACATAGGGAGGGTTGTCGGGGCTGGAGGAGGTTACAGAGATAGGGAGGGTTGTAGGGGCGGGAGGAGGTTACAGAGGTAGGGAGGGTTGTAGGGGCGGGAGGAGTTTACAGAGGTAGGGAGGGTTGTAGGGGCGGGAGGAGGTTACAGAGATAGGGAGGGTTGTAGGGGCGTGAGGAGGTTACAGAGATAGGGAGGGTTGTAGTGGCTGGAGGAGGTGGCAGAGACAGGAAGGGGTGTAGGGGCTGGAGGAGGTTACAGAGATAGGGAGGGTTGTATGGGCTGGAGGAGGTTACAGAGATAGGGAGAGTTGTAGTGGCGGGAGGAGGTTAAAGACATAGGGAGGGTTGTAGGGGCGGGAGGAGGTTACAGAGATAGGGAGGGTTGTAGGGGCGTGAGGAGGTTACAGAGATAGGGAGGGTTGTAGGGGCGGGAGGAGGTTACAGAGGTAGGGAGGGTTGTAGGGGCGGGAGGAGTTTACAGAGGTAGGGAGGGTTGTAGGGGCGGGAGGAGGTTACAGAGGTAGGGAGGGTTGTAGGGGCGGGAGGAGGTTACAGAGATAGGGAGGGTTGTAGGGGCAGGAGGAGGTTACAGAGATAGGGATGGTTGTCAGTTGGAGGTTGCTAACAGGACTTTCATCTCCACGTCAATCCGAGAGACAGTGATTTGAGCCAAACTTGCTTTATTTGAAGATTTGTTTAACGTGCTGCTGACACGTGCTCAGAACAGAGAGTTACACAGGTACCGCTGGGAATTAAAGCACTTTTCCACCACATGAGGCATCACAGTTCCACCCGTCTGTATTGGGTTAGGAGAGATTACATTCGGGAACACAATGCAGCCAATAAAGTTGCCTCTTGCTGTGCGGTGGGAGTGGACGAATCTCATTCGCTGCTTCAAGCTCTAAAGGCACTCCCACATAAACTTCCTTCCTCCTCCAATTTTAACAGATCTGTCATCCTATTCACTTTGAACAGTGTGAGCACGATGCAGCAGATCATGTGGTCGGCCGTTCCCGGTCTCGGCTTAATTTCACCGTGTAACATGAGATGTGTTGCCAGTCTTTGCGGGGTCAGAGGTCAGGGGGCGATGCTCAGGCTGGTCTGAAGACGGCACTGGTTCATTCCTGGAGCACCTCTTTGAGTACTTTCTCTGCTTTACTCCATATGTCCCTGTATTCATCAAAGAGAAGCAAAGTTGTGTTAGCGAAAACTCTTGGGTTTAAAGGGATCAAAGGATATGGGGAGAAAGCCAGAACAGTTTACTGAGCTGGATGATCAGCCATGATCATAAAGAATGGCGGAGCATGCTCGAAGGGCCGAATGGCCTACTCCTGCTGCTCGTTTCTACGTTAGCACATTGGTACAAGTCTCCTCTTGGGCTTATTTTCCAGCTGCCAGTCAGGGCACTACAAGTCCCGCCCAGAATGGCGATGATTGGATAATTTACCCATCAATCAGGCCTGGAAACTGTACCACTGTGATTGGGATTGCATTTACACACATAGTTTGGATTGTGTAACTTCCTCCGCTCGGTATTTTACTGGAGAAATCACCCTGCCTTGATTGAGGGACTTTGCTGTAGTTTCAGTCATGAGTTATTTTTGCTGTAGTTCATCGAAACTCTTTAGAAATAGACTCTGTAGACAGTGAGAGAGGGAGGGAAGGAAATAGACAGTATAAGAGACAGTGAGAGAGAGGGCAGAGTGAGAGAAAGAGAGAAAAAGATGGAGGGACAGTGAGAGGGAGACAGAGACAGTAGACAGTGAGTGACTCAGTCAATAGGGAGAGAGGGGAGAGTGAAAGGGGAGAGACAGAGACAGTGAGAGAGAGAGCGAGAGAGACTGTGAGGGAGAGGGAGAGACAGAGAGAGAGAGATAGTAAGAGAAGGAGGGGAGAGAGAGACAGTAGAGAGTAAGTGATCGAGAACGAGAATGAGAGGGAGTGAGAGAGGAGAGAGCGAGAGAGGGGGGAGAGAGAGAGAGACAGTGTGTGAGAGAGAGACAGAGAGAGACAAGGGAGAGAAAGACAGTAGAGAGAGAGGGTAAATCATTGAGAGAAAGAATGAGAGTGAGTGAGACATAGGAAAGCGAGAGAGAGAGAGACAGATAAGAGAGTGACAGAAAGAGAGAGAGGCAGACAGTAAGAGAGCGGGTGAGAGAGACAGTGAGGGGAGAGGGAAAGAGACAGTGGGAGAGTCAGTGAGAAAGTGAGAGAGAGAAAGAGAGAAAGAGATTGAGTGAGGGAGAGAGAGAGAGGATGAGAAAGAGAGACAGTAAAGGAGAGAGAAATGAAAGCAGGAGAGAGAGAGAGAGAGATACACAATGGAGAAGAGGACAGTGAGAGAGAGGATAAAGAGAGACCATACGGGAGAGAGAGAGAGAGACAGAGTGGTGGAGGGAGGCAGTGAGAAAGGGAGAGAGAGAGAGATGTTTGGAGAGTCAGAGGCAGTGGAAGAGAGGGAATGAGTGTGAGAAAGGGGTAGAGAGAGAGAGAGAGAGTAAGGAGCAATCTCGATTCTAAACTCTCAGTTTGAGTCTCTGTGACTGTGTCCCCCACACTCTCCCTCTCCTCTGCAGTCTTTCTGTCAAAGACACATTATAAAACAAGCCTCTCACTTGGCAACGTGTTTGAGTTTCTCTTTGTTGCTGTCATTCAGTAGTTCCAGGACAATGCCAATTGCCTGGTCTGCCAATCTCTTGCCGTTCTCTGTCAACTTCTCCAAGAAAATCAGCGTGGCATCACTCTCAGGCGGAGGCTGGTGATCTGATTCTTGCTGCTGGGAGACGGTTTCTATAGCAACACAAGTGCACATGGTCAATACTCAGTAATAGTCCAGGTTACAACACGATTCACATCCTCTACAGCTTCCTTACGCATTACTGGGTCCTGTAACGAGCCCAACACACGCCAGGAATTCCTACGGGAAGAGGAGACGACCATTCGGCCCCTCGAGCCTGTTCCTCCATTCAATCAGACCATGACTGACCTGCATCTCACCTTCATCTCCCCGCCTTGGTTGTGTAACCCTAACCCTTCCCCAATAAAAATCCATCAATCTCAGTTTGCAAGTTTCCACTTGACACCACCCCCGCCCCCCCACACTCCGGCCTCGACCGCTTTTCAGGGGAGAGAGTTCCAGATCCCCACTCCCCTTTGTGTGAAGAAGTGCTTCCTGACATCACCCCTGAACGGCCTGAATCCAGTTTTAAGGTTCTGCCCCCTTGTTCTGGACTCTTCCCACCCCCCCCCCCACCCCCCACCAGAGGAAATAGTTTCTATCGAACCTATTGAATCCTTTAATCACCTTAAGCCCCTCGATTAGATCAACCCCTTAATCATCTACACTCAAGGGACTACAGGCCCAGTCTGTGTAACCTGCCCTCGCCGTTTAACCCTTTCAGCCCCGGGCTCGGTCTGGCGAATCTGGGCTGCACCCCGCCTCCAAGGACAGTATATCCTTCCTGAGGTACAGGCCCCAGAACTGAACACGGGGACTCCAGAGGGAGTCTTACCAAAGTTCTGGACAACTTCATCTTTCGGCTGTTAAAAGAAGCAAGAGAGGAAATAGCAGAGGGTCTGACCATCATTTTCCAGTCCTCACTGGATACAGGTGTGGTGCCAGAAGACTGGAGAATTGCTTCACCTTGTACCTCTGTTTTAAAAGGGAGCGAAGGATAGACCGAATAATTACAGGCCAGTCAGTCTAACCTCAGTAGTGGACAAATTATTGGAATCTATTCTGAGAGACAGGATAAACAGTCACTTAGAAAGGCACAGGTTAATCAAGGATAGTCAGCATGGATTTGTTAAGGGAAGATCTTGTTTGACCAACTTGATCAAATTTTTTTGAAGAAGTAACAAGGAAGGTAAATGTGGGTAGTGTAGTTGATGTGATCTACATGGATTTTAGCAAGGCTTTTGACAAGGTCCCACATGGCAGACTAGTTGTAAACAGTATTCCTGCTGTGTGGTGAACATTAATAGTGAGCGGCCGTACATGGAGTTATGAATGAAGATTCAATGATTTTGTGTCTTGATCTGTCGTGGGTGATTTTTATTCCAAGTGGACACTAACCTGAGACGATAACCAGAGCGAGGAGAGAGATGGAAAGAGCAACGATTTGGAGTTTCATCGCTGCAGGTGTTCTTCCGCTATCGATCTGAACCTAAGAACACAAGAACATCAGAAACAGGAGCAGGAGGAGGCCATTCGGCCCATCGAGCCTGCTACCCCATTCAATAAGATCATGGCTGCTCTTCTACCTCAACTCCATTTTCCCGCCCTATCCCTCGATCTCCCTCAGCGCCCAAAAATCTCTCGATCTCGGTCTTGAATATACTCAATGACTGATCATCCACAGCTCTCTGGGGTAGAGAATTCCAGAGATTCACAACCCTCCGAGTGAAGACATTTCTCCTCATCTCAATCCCCAATGGCCGAGCCCTTACCCTGAGACTGGAACCGCACCCCCGCCCCCTAGTTCTAGACTCTCCAGTCCGGGGGGCTGGGGGGGGGAAACAGTCTCTCAGCTTCTAACCTGATCTGAAAAGCTAACAAAATGCAGGGACGTTCAACCTTGAGATGCTGCCCAACATGTTCCTTTGTGGCTACAAGAGCAGGTCAGAGGCTAGGAATCCTGCAGTGAGTAACTCACCTCCTGACTCCCCAAAGCCTGTCCACCATCTACAAGGCACAAGTCAGGAGTGTGATGGAATACTCTCCACTTGCCTGGATGGGTGCAGCTCCAACAACACTCAAGAAACTCAACACCATCCAGGACAAAGCAGCCCGCTTGATCAGCACCCCATCTACAAACATTCACTCCCTCCACCACCGACACACAGTGGCAGCAGTGTGTACCATCTACAAGATGCACTGCAGAAACCTGTCCAATAATGGTCTGATTCTGACCCCCTGCCTTTGAGCTTATGAAGCCCCCCAAGGTTGAGCAGCACATTTCCACCTGCAATGGACGCTGGCGATTGGCTGTCTGGTAAATGAGGTGGTGGTTGCGGGGGTGGGGGGGTGGGGAGGGGTGTTGTTCATGGCTCCCACTCCCCTTGCCAGATCTTCCGGAATGTTCTAAGGAAAAGGGGGAGCTGAGAAGCAAGGTGTCAGGAGGCTGTGTCTCCCTTGTGTGTCACACGGCTCAGTACAGGGAATCGGAGCATGACAAGGAATGAGGCGAAAGAGAGAAAGAGAAAGAAGTTAAGAATGAGAAAGAGGAAAGAGAGAAGTACAGACAGAATGAGACAAATGGAGAGAAAGAACAAAGAGAAAGAGAAACAAAGAGAGATAAGAGATGAAGAGAGAGAGAAAGAGAGCAAAAAGGAGAGAGGAAGAATGAAAGAGAGGAAGAGAGAGGGAGAGAGGAAGAAAGAGAGAGAGGAAGAGAGAGACAGCGAGAAAGAGAGAAAGAGATAGAGAGGGAGAAAGAGAGAGGGAGTGAGATAGAGAGAGAGAATCCTCGAGAGAAAGAGAGATAAAAGAGATAAAGGGACAGAGAGAGAGATAGAGCGATAGAAAAACGAGAAAGAGGGTGAAAGAGAGGGGATGAGATGGAGAGAGAAAACTAGAGAGAAAGAGCGAGAGAGATAAAGAAAGGGAGAGAGAGAAAGAAGGAGCGAGGAAGCGATAACGAGGCAGAGAGAAAGACGAAGAGTGAGAAAGAGAGAGGAAGAAAGAAAGAGAGAGAGGAAAAGAGACAGAGACGGAGAAAGAGAGAGAGAATGAGATGGAGAGAGAAAACTGGAGCGAAATAGAAAGGGAGAGAGAGAGAGAGACAGAGAGAGAGAGAGACAGAGAGAGAGAGAGTCAGAGAGAGAGATAGAGAGAGTCAGAGAGAGAGAGAGAGTCAGACAGAGAAAGAGAGAGTCAGACAGAGAGAGAGAGACAGAGAGAGAGAGACAGAGAGACAGACAGACAGAGAGAGGCAGACAGAGAAAGAGAGACAAAGAGAGACAGAGAAAGAGAGAGGGATAGAGAGAGAGAAAAGAGATAAAGAGGGAGAGAGTGAGACAGCGAGAAAGAGAGAGAGAAAGAGAGAGAGAAAGACAGAATGAAGTAGTCAGTAGAGAAGGGCGAGATTGCTAACAGAGAACCGGTGCTGCCTCCTAGTGGCTGTGAATAAATGAGTCCGATCAATACCGATTCCTGAATCTTGGACTGTTGGAACAATCCAGAACATTCTCTCTGGTGAAGTATCTCAGGAATGGAATGGTTTCAGAATCAGACAAGGTCACTCACCTGTGAGCTGCAGAAATGTGCTGGTGTTTTCAGTGAAGCAGAATAGAACGTTCAAACTTTCCAGTCTGCCTTTAAAAACAATCCGAGGGAGAATAATGACCTTGAATTGAATATAATTGTGTGAGAGGCACCGCCTTGCTCCTGACTGAGGGAATTAACTCGGCACTTACATTGCTCAAATAGAGTGTGTCACAACATGTTTCCAGAAGCAAACTTCATTCTGCACTGCGTTAATTGTAGCCCTCACTTAAGTCAGACTTTAGAGGCTCCAGCCACATAGGGGGAATCCCCCTCCCCAGGGAATAGATCCCACATGACAGATTGTGCCCTTTGGTCCTCCAACATCTCTATTAGGGTGAGTGGGGAGCACTCCTGGCTGTAAAGTCAAAAAGTCACAGGTTAAAGCCACCCTCCAAACACCAGAGACTCACATTCCACTCCAACACTCCTACTCCCAGTGCTGAGGGAGTGCTGCACTGTCGGAGGGTCAGTACTGAGGGAGTGCTGCACTGTCGGAGGGTCAGTACTGAGGGAGTGCTGCACTGCCTGAGGGTCAGTACTGAGGGAGTGCTGCACTGTCAGAGGGTCAGTACTGAGGGAGTGCTGCACTGTCAGAGGGGCAGTACTGAGGGAGTGCTGCACTGTCAGAGGGGCAGAACTGAGGGAGTGCTGCACTGTCTGAGGGTCAGTACTGAGGGAGTGCTGCACTGTCTGAGGGTCAGTACTGAGGAAGTGCTGCACTGTCGGAAGGTCAGTACTGAGGGAGTGCTGCACTGTCTGAGGGTCAGTACTGAGGAAGTGCTGCACTGTCGGAGGGTCAGTACTGAGGGAGTGCTGCACTGTCTGAGGGTCAGTACTGAGGAAGTGCTGCACTGTCGGAAGGTCAGTACTGAGGGAGTGCTGCACTGTCGGAGGGTCAGTACTGAGGGAGTGCTGTCTAAGGAGCCTTGGTGCATTGCTGCAGTGCATCTTGGACACTCAATGGCATTACCATCACTGAATCCCCCACTATCAACATCCTAGGGGTTACCATTGACCAGAAACTGAACTGGAGTAACCACATAAATACCGTGGCTACAAGAGCAGGTCAGAGGTTAGGAATCCTGCGGCGAGTAACTCACCTCCTGACTCCCCAAAGCCTGTCCACCATCTACAAGGCACAAGTCAGGAGTGTGATGGAATACTCTCCACTTGCCTGGATGGGTGCAGCTCCAACAACACTCAAGAAGCTCGACACCATCCAGGACAAAGCAGCCCGCTTGATTGACACCCCATCTACAAACATTCACTCCCTCCACCACCGACGCACAGTAGCAGCAGTGTGTACCTTGAATGTCAAGGGGAGATGGTTAGATTCTCTCTTGTTGGAGATGGTCATTGCCTGGCACTTGTGTGGCGCGAATGTTACTCGCCACTTATCAGCCCAAGCCTGGATATTGTCCAAGTCTTGCTGCATTTCTACATGGACTGCTTCAGTATCTGAGGAGTCGCGAATGGTGCTGAACATTGTGCAATCATCAGCGAACATCCCCACTTCTGACCTTATGATTGAAGGAAGGTCATTGATGAAGCAGCTGAAGATGGTTGGGCCGAGGACACTACCCTGAGGAACTCCTGCAGTGATGTCCTGGAGCTCAGATGATTGACCTCCAACACACACAACCATCTTCCTTTGCGCTAAGTATGACTCCAACCAGCGGAGGGTTTTCCCCCTGATTCCCATTGACCTCAGTTTTGCTCGGGCTCCTTGATGCCAGACTTGGTCAAATGCTGCCTTGATGTCAAGGGCAGTCACTCTCACCTCACCTCTTGAGTTCAGCTCTTTTGTCCATGTTTGAACCAAGGCTGTAATGAGGTCAGGAGTTGAGTGGCCCTGGCGGAACCCAAACTGAGCGTCACTGAGCAGGTTATTGCTGAGCAAGTGCTGCTTGAGGGCACTGTTGATGACACCTTCCATCACTTTACTGATGATTGAGAGTAGACTGATGGGGTGGTAATTGGCCGGGTTGGACTTGTCCTGCTTTTTCTGTACAGGACATACCTGAGCGATTTTCCACATTGCAGGGTAGAAGCCTGTGTTGTAGCTGTACTGGAACAGCTTGGCTCGGGGCGCGGCAAGTTCTGGAGCACAGGTCTTCAGTACTATTGCTGGAATATTGTCAGGGCCCAGAGCCTTTGCAGTATCCAGTGCCTTCAGTCAAAGAACAAAGAACAGTACAGCACAAGAACAGGCCATTCGGCCCTCCAAGCCTGTACCGATCTTGATGCCTGTCTAAACTAAAACCTTCTGCACTTCCGGGGACCATATCCCTCTATTCCCATCCTATTCAAGTCATTTCTTGATATCTCGTGGAGTGAATCGAATTGGCTGAAGTCTGGCATCTGTGATGCTGGGGACTTCAGGAGGAGGCCGAGATTGATCATCAACTTGGCACTTCTGGCTGAAGATTGTTGCAAATGCTTCAGCCTTATCTTTCGCACTGATGTGCTGGGCTCCCCCATCATTGAGGATGGGGATATTTGTGGAGCCACCTCCTCCAGTTAGTTGTTTAATTGTCCACCACCATTCACGGCTGGATGAGGCAGGACTGCAGAGCTTCGATCTGATCCGTTGGTTATGGGATCGCTTAGCTCTGTCTATCGCATGCTGCTTACGCAGTTTGGCATGCAAGTAGTCCTGGGTTGTAGCTTCACCAGGTTGACACCTCATTTTGAGGTATGCCTGGTGCTGCTCCTGGCACGCCCTCCTGCACTCTTCATTGAACCAGGGTTGGTCTCCTGGCTTGATGGTAATGGTAGAGTGGGGGATATGCCGGGCCATGAGGTTACAGATTGTGGTTGAGTACAATTCTGCTGCTGCTGATGGCCCACAGCGCCTCATGGATGCCCAGTTTTGCATTGCTAGATCTGTTAGAAATCTATCCCATTTCGCACGGTGATAGTGCCATACAACACGAAGGATGGTATCCTCAATGTGAAGGCGGGACTTCATCTCCACAAGAATTGTGTGGTGGTCACTCCTACCAATACAGTCATGGACAGATGCATCTGCAACAGGCAGAGGTAATGTATGTTTTTCCCTCGTGTTGGTTCCCCCACCACCTGCCGCAGACCCAGTCTGGCAGTTATGTCCTTTAGGACTCGGCCAGCTCGGTCAGTAGTGGTGCTACCGAGCCACTCTTGGTGATGGACATTGAAGTCCCCCACCTAGAGTACATTTTGTGCCCTTGCCACCCTCAGTGCTTCCTCCAAGTGGTGTTCAACATGGAGGAGTACTGACTCATCAGCTGAGGGAGGGCAGTAGGTGGTAATCAGTAGGAGGTTACATTGCCCATGTTTGACCTGATGCCCGGAAACCTCATGGGGTCTGGAGTCAATGTTGAGGACTCCCAGGGCAATCCCTCCCTACTGTATACCACTGTGCCACCACCTCCAGTGGGTCTGTCCTGCCGGTGGGACTGGACATACCCGGGGATGGTGATGGCAGTGTCTGGGACATTGTCTGTCAGGTATGATTCCGTGAGTCTGACTATGTCAGGCTGTTGCTTGACTAGTCTGTGGGACAGCTCTCCCAACTTTGGCACAAGCCCCCAGATGTTAGTAAGGAGGACTTTGCAGGGTCGACAGAGCTGGGTTTGTCGTTATCGTTTCCGGTGCCCTAGTCGATGCCGGGTGATCTGGCTCCTTAGGAATATAGGAGCAGGAGTAGGCCATTCAGCCCATCGAGCCTGTCCCGCCATTCAATATGATCATGGCTGTTCATCCACTTGGGCCCCAGCTGTTCTTCCCACACTATCCCCATATCCCTTTATGTCATTTGTATTTAGAAATCTGTCAATCTCTGCTTTAAACATACTCAATGACTGAGCTTCCATAGCCCTCTGGGGTAGAGAATTCCAAAGATTCACAACCCTCTGAGTAAAGACATTTCTCCTCATCTCGGTCCTAACTGGCTTCCCCCTTATTTTGAAATTGTGTCCCCTGGTTCTAGACTCCCCAATCAGGGGGAACATCCTGGTTGTATCTACCCTGTTTATCCCTTTCAGTATTTTGTAGGTTTCAATGAGATCCCCTCTCATTCTTCGAAACTCTAGAGAATACAGGCCCAGTTTCCCCAATCTCTCTTCATAGGACAGTCCCACCATCCCGGGAACAAGTCTGGTGAACCTTCATTGCAGTCCCTCCACGGCAATAATATCCTTCCTAAGGTAAGGGGATCAAAACTGCACACAGTACTCCAAGTGCGGTCTAACCAAGGTTCTATACAATTGAAGCAAGACTTCACTACTCCTGTACTCAAATCCTCTTGTGATAAAGACTAACATATCATTAGCCTTCCTAATTGCTTGCTGCACCTGCATGTTAGCTTTCAGTGTCTTATTGACAAGGACACCCAGGTCCCTTTGTACATCGACACTTTCTAATCTCTTACCATTTAAGAAATACTCTGCACATCTGTTCCTCCCACCAAAGTGGATAACCTCACATTTTTCCACATTATATTCCATCTGCCACGTTCTTGCCCACTCACTAATTCTGTCCAAATCCCCTTGAAGCCGCTTTGCATCTTCCTCATACTACACATTCCCACCTAGTTTTGTGTCATCCGCGAACTTGGAAATATTACATTTGGTCCCCACATCCAAATCATTGATATATATTGTGAACAGCTGGGGCCGAAGTACTGATCCCTGCGGTACCCCACTAGTCACAGCCTACCAATGCGAGAATGACCCGTTTATTCCGACTCTCTGCTTTCTTCCTGTTAACCAATCCTTAATCCATGCCAGTATATTACCTCCTATCCCATGTGCTTTAATTGTGCTAACCAACCTCCTGTGGGGGACTTTATCAAAAGCCTTTTGAAAATCCAAGTATACCATGTCCACCGACTCCCCTTTATCAATTCTCTTAGTAACATCCTCAAAAAACTCCAACAGGTTCATCAAACATGATTTCCCATTTATAAATCCACGTTGACTCTGCCCAATCTGATCATTATTATCCAAGTGTCCATTTATCACATCCTTCAGAACAGATTCTAGCATTTTCTCAATGACTGATGTAAGACTAACAGGTCTGTAATTCCCTGTTTTCTCTCTCCCTCCCTTCTTAAATAGTGGGGTGACATTTGCGACCTTCCAATCTGCAGGAATCGCTCCCGAATCTATAGAATTTGGGAAGATGATCACCAATGCATCCACTATCTCCATAGCTACCTCTTTCAACACTCTGGGATGTAGAACATCAGGTCCTGGGGACTTATCAACCTTCAGCTCCATTAATTTCTCCAATACAACCTTCTTACTAATACTAATTTCCTTCAATTCCTCATTCCCCCGAATCCCTTGGATCTCTAATTCTGGGAGATTTCTTGTATCTTCCTCAGTGAAGACAGACACAGAGTTATCATTTAGCTTCTCTGCCAGTTCTCTATTCCCCATTATAAATTCTCCTGACTCTGCCTGTAATGGACCCACATTTATCTTAACAAAACGTTTCCTTTTGACATACCTATAGAAGCTTTTACAGTCCATTTTTATGTTTTTTGCTAGTTTACATTCATATTCTATTCTCCCTTTCTTTATCAGTTTCTTGGTCCTCTTTTGCTGCATTCTAAAATCCTCCCAATCCTCAGGTTTACTACTATTTCTGGCAACTGATACAAGATTTTATTCCTCATTGACTTGGTATTGGTTAGGTACAGCTGAGTGTCTTGCGAGGCCATTTCAGAGGGCATAAAGAGTTCATCACATTGCTGTGGGTCTGGAGTCACATGTAGGCCAGACCAGGTAAGGACAGCAGATTTCCTTCCCTAAAGCACATTAGTGAACCGGATGTTTTATGACAACAATCGACAATGGTTTCATGACCATTATTAGACCAGCTTTTAATTCCAGAATTATTAATTGTCATGAATACATCCCATAAACAGGTTCCATGATTCATTGATGTGTCACTGAGAGCAGCAGAGCGTGATGTTGTGAGGTTCAGTTTCCTGTATGTTGACGAGGACAGTGTAGAGGGAGTTTACTCTGTATCGAACCCTGTTTTTTTTTCTTTTTTTAAAACCAGATAAATAAACAAAAAACTCAAATTAAAATGCCATTCTCGGCGTCGACGATGCACTCCAGTCCCTGCGGTGCCCACCGGTCGCGGAAGGCCTCAAGCGTACCGGCGGACACCGCATGCTCCTTCTCCAGGGACACCCGGGCGCGAACGTAACCGCGGGAAGAGGGGCAGGCAACCGGGGAGGACGGACCCCCCGACGGCCCGCAACCTGGACCTGTGAATTGCCACCTTGGCCAGGCCCAGGAGCAGACCGACGAGGAGATCCTCCTCCCGGCCCAAGCCCCTCCGCACCGGGTGCCCAAAGATCAGGAGCGTGGGACTGAAGTGCAGCCAGAATTTGAGGAGCAGCCCCTTCAGATACTCAAATAGGGGCTGCAACCTCGCACACTCCATATAAACGTGGAACACGGACTCGTCCAGGCCGCAGAAAGTACAGGAGGCCTGGGAGTCCGTGAACCTACTTAAAAGCCTAATGCACGGGATGCTCTGTGCAGCACCCTCCACCCTAGGTCCCCGATGTAAAGGGGGAAGTCTCCCGCGTAGAGAGACCTCCATCGGGGTTTCCCCTCGCCACCAGATGGCAACGCGGACCGCCAGGGCGTGTCCGGCCAGCTGATGAGGGCGAGGAAGTGGAGAGTGTGCAGGAGCAGCCCGTACAGGAAACCCCTCCGCGCCGATTGGAATGGCACGGAGGGCATTTCCGAGAGGCGGCTCGGGTTGTGCAGGACCGGCTCCCGAGGAGGATTTCGGGGCCTGGGTCCGATGAGCAGTTCCGGCCGAGCGGGAGTCAGCTCGGCCGGGATCGCTCCGCACTCCCGAGTCCCCTCGCCACCGGCAGTGAGGGGCGTCCCGGGCGTTTCGGCTACTCCTCCGCCCGCCGGACCATCCCCGGAGTCGGCCGCCCGGACAGCCGAGGCGCTCTTCTCCGCCGGCGGGGGAGCGTCCTGACTGGAGGCGACCATGTTCCAGAGTCGGAATAGATCCCAGTAAAAGACGGGCAACTCCCTCAGAGAGGTGCGGCTAACGGTCTCTGCCGGGAGCTGTGTGTCGTCTTGAAAGCAGTGACACTAGCAGAAAAAATACGTCGCCAGCGCACACCATCTGGGAGGACGCTCGACGTACAGGTATCTCTGCAGGGTCCGAAGGCGGAGAGACGCAGCCTGGGTGCGGACGCACACCAGCGACTGACCGCCCTCCTCAATCGGGAGACTCAGGACCGCGGCAGAGACCCAGTGTTTCCTCTTGCCCCAGAAGAAATCAACAAGTTTCTTCTGGATCTTGGTGGTGAATGCAGGGGACGGGGCCAGAGTGACCAACCGGTACCACAACATGGAGGCCACCAGTTGGTTTATGACCAGCGCTCGGCCCCTGTAGGAAAGCACTCGGAGCAGTCCTGTCCAACGCCCCAGCCGAGCGGTGACATTCGCCTCCAACTCCTGCCAGTTTGCCGGCCAGGCTTCCTCAGCGGGGCTAAGGTGGACTCCCAGATAGAGGAGGTGCGCGGTGCTCCACGCAAAAGGTGTCATCTCCTCCGGCAGGGAGTCCACCCGCCACTGACCAACCAGGAGCCCGGAACATTTCTCCCAATTGATCCTCGCGGAGGACGCAGCAGAAAAGGTCTGCTGGCAGTCGCGCATCCTCTGCAAGTCAACGGGATCTGTGACCGCGAGGAGCACGTCGTCGGCGTAAGCCAAGAGGACGACCCGCATGGCCGGCTCGTGCAGAGCCAATCCCGTCAACCTCCTGTGAAGCAGGCACAGGAAGGGCTCCACGCAGATGGTGTACAATTGGCCGGACATGGGGCATCCCTGACGCACTCCTCTCCCAAAGCGAAGGGGTGCTGTCAAGGACCCGCTAACCTTGACTAGACACTCTGCAGTGGCATATAAAAGTCGGACCCGGGCCACGAAATGCGGCCCAAGTCCGAAAGCGCGCAGAGTCCCGAAAAGGTATTCGTGATCCACCCTGTCCAACGCCTTCTCCTGATCGAGGGAGAGAAAGGCGACCGACTGACCAGTCCTCTGGGAAAGATGGATCAGGTCCTGGACCAGGTGGATGTTGTCCTGGATGGACCGGCCCGGGACCGTGTAGGACTGGTCGGGGTGGATCATGTGGGCCAGCACGGAGCCCAGGTGGGTAGACATAGCCCGGGCAAAGATCTTATAATCCGTGCTGAGGAGGGAGACCGGACACCAGTTTTTAAGCAGGCGGAGATCGCCCCTCTTCGGCAGCAGGACGATAACCACCCTGTGCCACGAGAGGGGCATCTCTTCGGTCGCCAGGCTTTCCCCCAGCACCCGCGCGTAATCGTCCCCCAGGACGTCCCAGAATGCCCTGAGGAACTCTACGGTCAACCCATCCAGCCCTGGGGATTTGCCCCTTGAGAGCTGGTGGAGGGCGCCAGTCAGCTCCGCCAACGTGAGCGGAGCCTCCAATCCTTCGGCGCCCTCCGGGCTGACCTGCGGCAGGTCCTCCCACAAAACTCTGCGCGCATCCTCGCTGGACGGATCCGGAGAGAACAACGCAATAAGTATGGACCAGGAGGCCCATTCCCTCCGGATCTGTGATGGAGAATCCGTCGTCGGCCAGCAGCTCGACGAGCTGCTTACGGACCACCCGCCATTTTTCCAGCGAGTGGAAGAAGGGTGAGCGCGGTCCAAATCTTCCAGGATCTGGATCCGCGACCTCACGTACGCACCTCGGGACCCTATGAGCTGCAGGTCCCTCAGCGCGCCCTTCTTCTCTTTGTACGCCTGCCACAGAGCCGGGTCCGCGACGGCATGACCGAGGCGGGACTCCATGTCGAGCACCTCCCTCTCAAGGCGCCCGATCTCGGTTTCCCGCCTTTTGGTCGACCCCTTCGCGTACTCCTGATAGAAGACGCGGATGTGAGTCTTGCCCACATCCCACCATAGCCTCAAGGAGGGGAAGCCCCCCTGCTTCCTTCTCCAGTCGGCCCAGAATCGACAGAACGAGTCCCGAAATCGCTCGTCCTCCAGCAGCCGGTTGTTAAAGTGCCAGTACGCGGACCCCGCCCGCGTGCGGAGCGGAGTGAACTCCGCCCACACCAGGCGGTGGTCCAAGCACGGCACCAGCCGCATGGAGGCCGCCGAGACGCGGGAGCCGTATGCCTGCGAAAAGTAGAGGCGGTCGATTCAGGACCCTCCTCCTCCAGACTTCCACGTGAAGGTGCTGGAGTCGGGATGGAGATTCCGCCAGACGTCCACCAAGTTAAGGGAGCTGATCAGTCCCCTCAACTTCTCCACCGACGCTTGGCCGCGCTGGGGACCGGAGCGATCCCCCACCTCGAGGGTGCAGTTAAAATCCCCCCCGAGGATGATGCACTCGCCGCTATCGATGGGGCTCAAGAGAGCGGACACTTCTTCAAAGAAGCACGCTTGCAACGCGCCGGGCCTGGGCGCGTACACGTTCACAAAGTGGAGCGGCACGCTACCCAGGCGAACGGCGAGGTGGAGCAAGCGGCCCGGCACTAGCTCCTTGACCCCCAAGATCTCCGGCTGAAAAGTCGGGGCCAACAAGATAGCCACCCCACTAGAAATAGGGGTGAGGTGACTCATGTAGACCCCACCCTGCCACTCCAGGAGCCAGGTGGCTTCGTCTCCCAGAACGGTGTGGGTTTCCTGCAGAAAGCTCACCGCGTATCTCCCTTCCCTGAGGACTGAGAGATTGTGAAATCTGCGGTGAGACCCCCTGCTGCCGTTGATGTTGAGGCTGGCTATGGTTATCTTCATGTCAAAGGTACTTAAAACCTGTCACCAACAGCTCACTGTGAGGAGGGAGTGGAAGTGCACCTGGCCCTCCACTCCCCCAGCAACCCATTGAGGAACACATTAAAACGGCGCCTCTCAACCAGTTTCACGTCCGCGCGCTTGCCCGCTTTCTTCAGGGCGGCACGGACGGACTGTATGATCAGCGCCAGATTCGACCAACGACCGAGGGCCAACTGAACTTTATTGCGGCAACCCCTGCAAACCGCGAGGAAATCCCGGAGTTCCGCTGTGGGGATGAGAGGAGACTCGGTCGGAGGCACGAGGGACTCCACCACCTCACTGGCGATGGTATCAAGGTCATCTTCCGTGCCCCGCACCGAATCCCCATCCTCCTCCGGGTCGTCACCGCCAGCGGCCGACACATCCACCACACACTGTGGGGCGGACGTCCCGGCCGCGCCAGCTGGTCCCGCCTCCGTCACGATCCCACCCCCAGGATCGATGGCGGAGGAGTCCTCTCTGGATTCGAAGATGGAACTGGAGCCTGTGGGTGCCAGCAGCCCAGGACCCCCCTCCACCTCCGTCCCCAGGCCAATGAGTGGTCCAGGGGAGATGGAAGTTCCAACTCTGGAAATCCAGCCGGAGCCGAGACCGGAGGTGGAGAGAGGAGGCCATCTCCCGCTCCGCCAGCACCCACAGGTCCAGCAGATGGGGCAGCATTTTCGGTTATAACTGGGTCGGGTGTCTCCTGGTTGGTGGTGGACTCCGGCTGGGAGGGCTGAACCTTTGGGGACTCGCCCTCCTCTCCACTCAGGGCACTTGACCCAGTGGCAGAATGGGAGGCTTCCCCAGAAGCGTCCCCAGACTCCCCCACCACAAGTAGGGCTTCACTTGCTCCCACAGGAGGGGCTGCATGTACAGGGACCTCCCCTTCCCCTCCATCCTGAGGTAGGGGGAACCCGAAACAGGAGACAGCTCCCCTCCAACAGATGGGCCCTGCACCCCAGGGCCCTGTGTGACCTCTGTGGAGGGGTGCCTTCTCCTCTTTTTCCCGCTAGGGCGCAGAGGCTCAGAGACTCCCTGTCATCAGAGGCCTCCACCTCCGCACCCTCCTTTTTTTTAGTTACTCTGGGCCTGAGCCCAGCCCTGGGACAGGTGGATTCCCTGGGAGCGGGCCTTGGGCTGAGCCCAGGCTCAGGTTGTGTCACGGAGTCCAGGGGACGAGCCTCTCGGTGTTTACTATTCCTCGCGCCTTCCTTCCACTCGGACGGGCACTCCCCTACCCGCCAGAGGCTGTGAAAACCACAGCATCCGGAACCGACTGAGCGGTGTCTGTTGGATGTGTGGGGGGAGTGGGAGGAGGTGCAGTGACGCCACCTTGGGCCGCTGAGGTGGAGCTGGCGGCCGGGAGGTTGGGGCAGCTCTTACGAACATGCCCCACCCCCTTGCAGACGTGGCACCGCGCCCCGTCCGAGGTCCAGAAGACGCGGTAGGCCGTCCCCTGGAACTCCACACTGAAGTGGCCCTCCAAGACCTCCTCCTGCGCCAGCTGCATGAATAGCTGGCGGCGGAAGGAGTAGACATGTCATAGGCTGTGCTGCTTGGGTCCACCGGCAGGAAAGTCCCACCCACAGTGAGCCCTTTATTCAGGGCCAGGGACACGGCCCGCTCGGTCTTCAGGAAGAACACAGCCTTCCCGTACATTTTTGAGGCTGCCACAATGGCCGAGGGGCCGACAACCTCGGCCATTGCCTTTACGCAGGCCTCTATAGACATATTGGGGTGGGGATAGCTCTTTACCCCATGGCTTGAAGTAATCAATTTAAAAGGTGACGGGGTCACACGGGCGGCCACAGAGGCTACAGCCGCATAGGTATGAGAAGGCCCCGCCACCGGTGATGATGGGCTTGCCATGGCTCAAGAGCCAAACCCACCCCCAAATTGCAGGTAAGCAAGCAAACAAACAAGCAAAGAAACCAACGAGGAGGTTTGGGGAGAGGCTGAGGGAAAACAGGAAATGGGAAAGACAGGCTGCAAGCGATGACTTTGCTTTTTTGTCTCCTTAAAAGGTGGTACTCTGAGCACTGTAACACTTCTGGTCTTCTGGTCTTCCGGTCTTCTGGTTGTGGGAGGGGTCTTCTCCTGGGTCAGCTGAAAGCTGCCCAGGCTGTAGTTCGATCCTTATGTCTCTGTAGCCAGGCAGCTTCAGCTGACTCAGGCTGCGCAATTAGGGTGGGGAGGGAGCTTCCTTGTGTATTCAGTGTTTGATGAGGACAGTGTAGAGGGAGCTTTACTCTGCATCTAACCCCGTTTTTTTTTTAAGGTGACCTTTATACCCCAGGCCCCTTTTATATATTTTTTATGTCGAGGGGGCCTTTATTCCTCAGGCCCCCTTTATATACACACTTATATTTTTAAAATAACTTTATTAAAACCAGATAAATAAACAAAAAACTCAAATTAAAATGCCATTCTCGGCGTCGACAATGCACTCCAGTCCCTGCGGTGCCCACCGGTCGCGGAAGGCCTCAAGCGTACCGGCGGACACCGCATGCTCCTTTTCCAGGGACACCCGGGCGCGAACGTAACCGCGGAAGAGGGGCAGGCAATCGGGGAGGACGGACCCCCCGACGGCCCGCAACCTGGACCTGTGAATTGCCACCTTGGCCAGGCCCAGGAGCAGACCGATGAGGAGATCCTCCTCCCGGCCCAAGCCCCTCCGCACTGGGTGCCCAAAGATCAGGAGCATGGGACTGAAGTGCAGCCAGAATTTGAGGAGCAGCCCCTTCAGATACTCAAATAGGGGCTGCAACCTCGCACACTCCATATAAATGTGGAACATGGACTCGTCCAGGCCGCAGAAAGTACTGGTGGCCTGGGAGTCCGTGAACCTACTTAAAAGCCTATTGCACGGGACTGCTCTGTGCCGCACCCTCCACCCCAGATCCCCGATGTAAAGGGGGAAGACTCCCGCGTAGAGAGACCTCCATCGGGGTTTCCCCTCGCCGCCAAATGGCAACGCGGACCACCAGGGCGTGTCTGGCCGGCTGACGAGGGCGAGGAAGTGGAGAGTGTGCAGGAGCAGCACGTACAGGAAACCCCTCCGCGCCGATTGGAATGGCACGGAGGGCATTTCCGAGAGGCGGCTCGGGTTGTGCAGGACCGGCTCCCGAGGAGGGTTTCGGGGCCTGGGTCCGATGAGCAGTTCCAGCCGAGCGGGAGTCAGCTCGGCCGGGATCGCTCCGCACTCCCGAGCCCCCTCGCCACCCGCAGTGAGGGGCGTCCCGGGCGTTTCGGCTACTCCTCCGCCCGCCGGACCGTCCCCGGAGTCGGCCGCCCGGACAACCGAGGTGCTCTCCTCCGCCGGCGGGGGAGTGCCCCGACTGGAGGCGACCATGTTCCAGACTCGGAATAGATCGAATAGATTAGGGCGGCACAGTGGCGCAGTGGTTAGCACCGCCGCCTCACAGCTCCAGCGACCCGGGTTCAATTCTGGGCACTGCCTGTGTGGAGTTTGCAAGTTCTCCCTGTGTCTGCTTGGGTTTCTCCGGGTGCTCCGGTTTCCTCCCACAAGCCAAAAGACTTGCAGGTTGGTAGGTAAATTGGCCATTATAAATTGCCCCTAGTATAGGTAGGTGGTAGGGAAATGTAGGGATAGGTGGGGATGTGGTAGGAATATGGGATTAGTGTAGGATTAGTATAAATGGGTGGTTGATGGTCGGCACAGACTCGGTGGGCCGAAGGGCCTGTTTCAGTGCTGTATCACTAAACTAAAGATCCCGGTAAAAGACAGGCAACTCCCTCAGAGAGGCGCGGCTAACGGACTCCACCGGGAGCTGCGTGTCGTCTTGAAGGCAGTGACACTGGCGGAAGAAATACGTCGCCAGCGCACACCATCTGGGAGGACGCTCGACGTACAGGTATCTCTGCAGGGTCCGAAGGCGGAGAGTCGCAGCCTGGGTGCGGACGCACACCAGCGACTGACCGCCCTCCTCGATCGGGAGACTCAGGACCGCGGCAGAGACCCAGTGTTTCCTCTTGCCCCAGAAGAAATCGACGAGTTTCTTCTGGATCTTGGTGGCAAATACAGGGGGCGGGGCCAAAGTGACCAACCGGTACCACAGCATGGAGGCCACCAGTTGGTTTATGACCAACGCTCGGCCCCTGTAGGAAAGCACTCGGAGCAGTCCTGTCTAGCGCCCCAGCCGAGCGGTGACTTTCGCCTCCAACTCCTGCCAGTTTGCCGGCCAGGCTTCCTCAGCGGGGCTAAGGTGGACTCCCAGATAGAGGAGGTGCGTGGTGCTCCACGCAAAAGGTGGCATCTAACCCTGTGCTGTACCTGTCCTGGGAGTGTTTGATGGGGACAGTGCAGAGGGAGCTTTACTCTGTATCTAACCCCATTTTTTTTTTTCTTTTTTTTTAGGTGGCCTTTATACCCCAGGCCCCTTTTATATAATCTATGTCGAGGGGGCCTTTATTCCTCAGGCCCCCTTTATATACATAATTTTAAAATAACTTTATTAAAACCAGATAAATAAACAAAACTCAAATTAAAATGCCATTCTCGGCGTCGACGATGCACTCCAGTCCCTGCGGTGCCCACCGGTCGCAGAAGGCCTCAAGCGTACCGGCGGACACCGCATGCTCCTTCTCCAGGGACACCCGGGTGCAGAAAGTACAGGCGGCCTCGTGCTGTACTTGCCCTGGGAGTGTTTGATGGGTATGTTTGTGTCCGCAGATAACAGTTAACATGAGTGGATTTGACATTACTGTTTGTTGACAGTAACACAATGAGTGAGCTGGTGATCGCTGGATGGCACAGGTTCTGCGAGAATCCATCGAAAGCAATGGTAGACAGAAAGGTTACTTGCTTAAAGAGCAACATTGTTCAAATTCAAACTCTAATTATATTTCCAATTTGATACCAAGTGTAAAACAGATGACTGGATTTCACGGTGAGACACAGGGAGAGAGCTGTGATTACAGAGTCTAGAACTAGTGGGGGTTGGGGGGGGGGGGGGGTGGGGTCCCAGTCTCAGGATCAGGGGTTGGCCATTCGGGACTGAGATGAGGAGAAATGTCTTCACTCAGAGGGTTGTGAATCTCTGGAATTCTCTACCCCAGAGAGCTGTGGATGATCAGTCGTTGAGATCGAGAGTTTTTTGGACACTGAGGGAGATCGAGGGATAGGACGAGAAAGTGGAGTTGAGGTGGAGGATCAGCCATGATCTTATTGAATGGGAGAGCAGGCTAGAGGGGCCGAATGGCCTCCTCCTGCTCCTATTTCTGATGGTCTTCGGATATCAAAAGAGAGAGTATGAGAGGAGATTTACTGGAATGTTCCCAGGGATGAGGGACTTCAGTTAATGTGGAGAGACTGGGAGAAGCTGGGATTGTTCTCCTTAGAGCAGAGAAGGTTAAGGGGGAGATTTAATCGAGGCGTTCAAAATCACGAGGGGGTTTTGATGGAGTAAATGAGGAGAAACTGTTCCCAGTGGCAGGAGGGTCGGTAACCAGAGGGACACAGATTGAGGATAATGGGTAAAAGAACCAGAGGGGGAGATGAGGAGAATTTTTTTGACGCAGTGAGTTGTTGTGATCTGGAACGCGCTGCCTGAAAGGGCGGTGGAAGCAGATTCAATAGTAACTTTCAAAAGGGGGAATTGGGGGAAATACTGGGAGGGGGAAAATTTGCAGGACGATGGGGGAAAGAGCAGGGCGGGGGGGAGAGTGGGGACTAATTGGATAGATCTTTCAAAGGGCCAGCACAGCGACGATGGGCTGAATGGGCTCCTCCTGTGAGGTCAGATCCGAAGGCACATAGGGAGTTGAGCGGTAATTAATTGGCAGGGTCAGGGCTCTGAAATCTACTGATCTCCACCTCCTTAAATCCCGGGACTCTGTTGCCGCGCACGAAGAAGGTTAACAACCTCAGCAGAGCAGCCGAGGTAAGCGACCGGCTCCCCTTTGATCCTCCCTCACTGCTTCATATCTCGTTGGCCGGACACAACCGAGAGGTCAGAGTTGAAAATGGGGTCAGCGAGCGGAGGTGCCCCAGGAGCCTCACATCCTGCCCTAAAAGCTCCCGGCACCAAGGGTCAGCATCGGACCACTTGAGACAGATGCCAAGCGGTCACGGTGACGTCCACTGTTGCCCTCAGTGCCGAAACCCGAGGGGGTCTCGACACAATCGAATGCTCGCTGGAGTCGAGGGTTGCTTCTGTTCCAGGACAGCCCAGGAGTCTCCAGGAACTGCAGATTAATCTTCAGCTCATTGGCGATTTTTAAAACTTTTCTTGAAACAATTTTGCTTATTAATTATACAAGTGTGGGAAGAGAAAGGCACTGGGGTTGAGGGTCAAGAATTAGCCAATCAGATAATGAATAGGCTATTCGCTCTCTGATTGGCTGTCAGTAGGCAAGGCCCAATGCGGATGGACATGTCGGGCGACCAATGGTGGAAGCGTGAGGGTGGGTCAGCTGGAGGTCATGTGATAAAACCTCCAGCAATACGACCAACCAGAATTGGCAGCACCTCCTGAAGAAGGTAGTTGCACTATGGCCGTCAGTGTGTGTCCTCCCCCGGACATACAGGCGAGTGTTGTGGATCAGTGCTTCAGACGGTCGAAGGTTCAAGACCCACTCCAGAGATTTCAGACCGTCATCTAGGTCGACAGTACTGAGGGAGCGCTGTACTGTCAGAGGGTCAGTACTGAGGGAGTGCTACACTGTCAGAGGGTCAGTACTGAGGGAGTGCTACACTGTCAGAGGGTCAGTACTGAGGGAGTGCTGCACTTTCGGAGGGTCAGTACTGAGGGAGTGCTGTACTGTCGGAGGGTCAGTACTGAGGGAGTGCTGCACCATCGGAGGGTCAGTACTGAGGGAGTGCTGTACTGTCGGAGGGTCAGTACTGAGGGAGTGCTGTACTGTCGGAGGGTCAGTACTGAGGGAGTGCTGCACTATCGGAGGGTCAGTACTGAGGGAGTGCTGCACTGTCAGAGGGTCAGTACTGAGGGAGTGCTGCACTGTCGGATGGTCAGTACTGAGGGAGTGCTGCACTGTCGGAGGGTCAGTACTGAGGGGGTGCTGCACTGTCAGAGAGTCAGTACCGAGGGAGTGCTGCACTGTCGGAGGTGCCGTCTTTCAGATGAGACATTAAACCGAGGCCCCCGTCTGCCCTCTCAGGTGGGTGTAAAAGATCGCACGGCCACTATTTGGAAGAAGAGCAGGGTGGGGGGGGGGGGGAGTTCTCCCCGGTGTCCTGGGGACAATATTTATCCCTCAAACAACATCAGTAAAAAAAAACAGATGATCTGGGTCATTATGACATTGTTGTTTGTGGGATCTTGCTGTGCCCACCCGGCTGCCGCGGTTCCTACATTACAACAATGGGCACACTTCAATAGAACTTCATTGGCTGTGAGGCGCTTTGGGACGGTCCGGGGGAGGTGAAGGGCGCTAGAGAAATGCACGTCCTGCTTTTTGTTGACTATTGGGAGCCAAAGCAAGTCTCAAACACAAGGTGTGAAAGGGCACTTATCAGGAATTACATTTGAGCTGAAGTTTGCCAAACTTTCCCCCACCCCCGGCAGGTACCTCGGGGGAGGGTGGGGGGAGGGGGGGGTGTGGTTTCCTTCTCCTTTGATATGTTGTGACTGATATTATCGAATTTCCCTTTGAGCACTGACACAGGAGGGACACTCCAGCTGAGAGGTGTGACTTTGAATCATTCAGAATGTACAATGTGTGAACGACAGAGAGCGCAGGAAACAAGCGGCATTTGAAATGATTTCTTTATTCAATTATTCATGTGAGCATAAAGGGTATAGAGATCCCGCATTCCAGTAAGGAACAGCAAAACAGCAAGCTTTCATTGATCGATAAATAGACGGCAGCCGCACCAGCTTATTCCATCCCCATTGATCAATTTGATCTGACACCGAAGGGTTTGGCATTGGAACCGTTCACTTCTTCCCGTTTCCTGTCCCATTCCCCCGTTAATTATACCGAGAAAAGGTTTCCTCCAATGGCAACCGATTATCAGAAAGATATCTCTCTCTGTAATGACACTGTCAATGTGCTCAAACTGAGATCATGTTTATAGTGTCTCTGGAAATGAGAGAGGAGGGAGAAATCGTCCCACCGTGTTTACGATGTTGTTAACACTCAGTGAGTGGGGGTAATCTTCCCACCGTGTTTACGATGTTGTTAACACTCAGCGAGTGGGGGAAATCTTCCCACCGTGTTTACGATGTTGTTAACACTCAGCGAGTGGGGGAAATCTTCCCACCGTGTTTACGATGTTGTTAACACTCAGTGAGTGGGGGTAATCTTCCCTCCCCTCAGCTGTCGGTTGAATACTGTTTGCCGAAAGCTTGTATCTGCATTTGTCTGAAAGTGTAATAAATCATAACCCAAATATTCATGTGCAGGGACCTGCGAGTGAGAGACTGGAAGAGTAGACCTTGGCAAGACCACACACTTATCCCTTGTTGACTCAGTGCAAGGCGGAGCATTGAGGAGCGTGTTTGAACAGGAAAGGCGGAGGGGGTTTCTACCCCTGCACACTGCCCTGTGCAAACCGGAATTGCCGAGGGTCTAGACTGCGGGACTCTGAGCAAGGTTGGGAGGGGGTGAGAGGGAAACAGAGGATTTCTGCTTAGCGCTGAAAGAGAGAAGAGAGGTTAAGGTTTATGAGCGGCAAACCTCCGCCGAGGTCGCTTCAGAAGCTGTTGGGTCTGGGCTCGTGCTGCCTGAGGGAATCAAACAGCTCGCTGAATCGTTGGGAGATCTCCTCAGCCCTGGTCTCAAACCACGAGCGGATCTCTTCCATCTTCTGGCTCAGGGTGGCCCGGAGGTCATCCGTGTTCTCCGAGATGTGGCTCTGAAGTGCCTCGGCCTTTGTCCTCATCTCGTTTGCCTGCTGGTTTAGCGTCTCCTGGATATTCCCAAGGTGTTCCTGCACCTTCTCGCCCACCGCCCGGGCGTAGGGCTCCATCATCTCCCGCAGGTCCTCAGCCCTGCGCTGGCTCTTGGCTGCCAGCAACTCTTTGTACTCCTGGAACTTGATTCTGATCTTCTCCTGGTCACGGTTCAGACGTTTGTGATACTTGCGTATGTAGAGGGCCAGGGTCTGCCGGATGTAGTCTACGTGCTGCTTCACCATCAGGTGGGTCTCCTCGTTATAAACCATCAGCATGGACTGGACTGCAGCCATGTCGCGGTTGAGGCGTTCCTGGAGCTGAGTGAGGTCAGAGTTGAAGGCCTCGGCGTAGGGCCCCAGTTTGGCACGCAGCTCGGAGGCAGAGATGTTGAGCTCGGTCATGCAGTCCGAGATGAGGTCCCTGCGGAGGAAAGGCGACAGTCTGAGCAACAATATGGCGCACACGTACAGGGTACCCTTTGACCTCGTGTGGGGCATCGCCGAGGCGCCTCGAGGGAGCATAAACTCAAGAATTGACCACAAAGCCGTAAAACAGGGCCTGAGCACGTGTTGGATCAAAAGGCGCTTTTGAGAAACGAGACTTGCATTTCTCAAGCGCCTTTCACCTCCCCAGCACGTTCCCGTACACTTCACAACCAATCAAGTACTTTTTGGAAATGTAGTCACTGTTGTAATGTAGGCGACGTGCACAGGAAGATCCCACAATCAGCAAAGTGATAACGACCCGGATCATCAGTTTTGTGAATGGGATGAAATCCTGGGCCAATAGCACGGCTTGGAGAGTAAGACAGCCAGATTTCATATGGCACCCTGAAGTGTGTTACTAATCTGCCTCAAACTCGAATGCCCTTCCCTCGAACGCTGTCATTCATCCTCTGCCTCTCACACTCAAGCTGGTGGGTTCATGTCCCGTCCAGAAACTACAACCCAGAGTCCTGGCCAATGCACCCTGTATCCGTACTGAGGGGGTGCCGCACTGTCGGAGGGTCAATGCTGAGGGAATGCTGCACTGTCGGAGGGTCAGTGCTGAGGGAGTGCCGCACTGTCGGAGGGTCAGTACTGAGGGAGTGCCGCACTGTCGGAGGGTCAATGCTGAGGGAATGCTGCACTGTCGGAGGGTCAGTGCTGAGGGAGTGCTGCACTGTCGGAGGGTCAGTACTGAGGGAGTGCCGCACTGTCGGAGGGTCAGTACTGAGGGAGTGCCGCACTGTCGGAGGGTCAGTGCTGAGGGAATGCTGCACTGTCGGAGGGTCAGTACTGAGGGAGTGCCGCACTGTCGGAGGGTCAGTGCTGAGGGAATGCTGCACTGTTGGAGGTCAGTACTGAGGGAGTGCCACACTGTCGGAGGGTCAGTACTGAGAGAGTGCTGCACTTTCGGAGGGTCAATGCTGAGGGAGTGCTGCACTGTCGGAGGGTCAATGCTGAGGGAATGCTGCACTGTTGGAGGGTCAGTGCTGAGGGAGTGCCGCACTGTCAGAGGGTCAGTACTGAGGGAGTGCTGCACTGTCGTAGGTGCGGTCTTTCAGATGAGACATTAATCCGAGGCCCACATCTGCCCTCTCAGGTGGGTGTAAAAGATCCCACGGCCACTATTTGGAAGAAGAGCTGGGGGGTGGGGGTGGGGGGGGGGGGGGAGCGGGAGTTCTCCCCGGTGTCCTGGGGACAATATTTATCCCTCAAACAACATCAGTTAAAAAAAAAGACAGAAGATCTGGGTCATTATCACATTGCTGTTTGTGGGATCTTGCTGTGCGCAGATTTCCGCTGCGTTTCCCACATTGCAGCAGTGAAAACACTTTAAAGTGAGTTCTTCATTGGCTGTGAAGCAGTCTGGGGCTCCTGAGGAGGTGAAAGGCGCGAGAGAAAAGCCAGCCTTTGTCCACGTGTCGGTCGTTACTGCATCTCTCACGATCGAGTGTTTCATTATTCAGTGTGAATTGTCGTGCAGTGCACACGCAGTCTACTCACCGCAATTGATCATCCAGCTCTACACTCTGAATTTTCTCCATCACACTCTCTGTTGACTGGGAGAGTTGGTGTATGAATGTCCAGAATTTTTCGATGGCCTCCTCCCATTTTGTCTGGGGTTCTTCCTGAAGGGGCACAGCCTGGGAACCTGAAGGAACGCAATTGGGCACAGGTTAAGCGAGTGGGTTGGTGATCGTCCGGGACTTTCAGCTGGGGATCCTTGGAGTAAGAAATCAGGAACGCTTTTGGACCTTCTGAATCTGATGACTGTTAGACATCCCAGTGATGAACGACCTCTTGCATTACAAAACTCAAGGAGAGTGAGGATGAAAAGAGACATGTTGCCAGTGGTGTTGTGAGTGCACATTAACACATTGCCACATCACAACCAACACCCCTGCAACCTGTCACTTCCCAGAACATAGACTGTCCACTGAGTATGGGATGTAAGAAAGACTCGGCAGTGTCCAGAGTCAGTGACAGGGACAGAGAGAGAAAAACAAACTGGGAAGAAACAACAAGCTGCATTTATATAGTGCCTTGGACGTAGTAAGAAAATGCCAACGCAACTAACAGGAGTGTAAATTTGACTAAGTTTGACCCCGAGCCACATCAGGTGATATTAGGGACCGGCGACCAAAAGCTCGGTTAAAGAGTTCGGTTTTTAAGGAGCGTCTTAAAGGAGGAGAGAGAGAGGCGGAGAGGTTTAGGGAGGGAATTCCAGAGCTTAGGGCCCCAGACAGCTGAAGGCACGGCCGCCAATGGTGGAGCGATGGGAATCGGGGGACGGGCAAGAGGCTGGAATTGGAGGAGCGCAGATACCTCGGAGGGTTGTAGGGGCTGGAGGAGGTTACAGAGATAGGGAGGGTTGTAGGGGCTGGAGGAGGTTACAGAGATAGGGAGGGTTGCAGGGCTGGCGGAGGTTTTAGAGATAGGGAGGGTTGTAGGGGCTGGAGGAGGTTACAGAGATAGGGAGGTTTGTGGGGCTGGAGGAGGTTACAGAGATAGGGAGGGGAGTAGGGGCTGAAGGAGGTTACAGAGATAGGGAGGATGGAGGGGCTGGAGGAGGTTACAGAGATAGGGAGGTTTGTGGGGGCTGGAGGAGGTTACAGAGATAGGGAGGTTTGTGATGCTGGTGCGGGGTTAGAGAGATAGGGAGTGTTGTAAGGGCTGGAGGAGGTTACAGTGATAGGGAGGGGTGTAGGGGCTGGAGGAGGTTACAGAGATAGGGAGGGTTGTAGGGGCTGTAGGAGGTTACAGAGTTAGCGAGGGTTGTAGTGGCTGGAGGAGGTTACAGAGTTAGGGAGCTTTGTGGGGCTTGATGAGGTTACAGAGATCGGGAGGGTTGAAGGGGCTGGAGGAGGTTACAGGGATAGGGAGGTTTGTGGGGCTGGAGGAGGTTACAGAGATAGGGAGGTTTGTAAGGGCTGGATGAGGTGACAGAGTTAGGGAGGTATGTGCGGTTTGAGGAGGTTACAGAGATAGGGAGGGGAGTAGGGGCTGAAGGAGGTTACAGAGATAGGGAAGGTTGTAGGGGCTGGAGGAGGTTACAGAGATAGGGAGGGTTGTAGGGGCTGGAGGATGTAACAGAGATAAGGAGATTTGTGGGGCTGGAGGAGGTTACAGAGATAGAGAGGGTTGTAGGGGCTGGAGGAGGGTACAGAGATAGGGAAGCTTGTAGGGGCTGGAGGAGGTTACAGAGATAGGGAGGGGAGTAGGGGCTGGAGGAGGTTACAGAGATAGGGAGGATGGAGGGGCTGCAGGAGGTTACAGAGATGGGGAGGGTTGTAGGGGCTGGAGGAGGTTACAGAGATGGGGAGGGTTGTAGGGGCTGGAGGAGGTTACAGAGTTAGGGAGGTTTGTGGGGCTGGAGGAGGTTACAGAGATAGGGAGGGGAGTAGGGGCTGAAGGAGGTTACAGAGATAGGGAGGATGGAGGGGCTGGAGGATGTTACAGAGATAGGGAGGTTTGTGGGGACTGGAGGAGGTTACAGAGATAGGGAGGTTTGTGGTGCTGGAGGGGGGTTAGAGAGATAGGGAGTGTTGTAAGGGCTGGAGGAGGTTGCAGTGATAGGGAGGGGTATAGGGGCTGGAGGAGGTGACAGAGATAGGGAGGGTTGTAGGGGCTGGAGGAGGTTACAGGGATAGGGAGGTTTGTGGGGCTGGAGGAGGTTACAGAGATAGGGAGGTTTGTAAGGGCTGGATGAGGTGACAGAGTTAGGGAGGTATGTGCGGTTGGAGGAGGTTACAGAGATAGGGAGGGGAGTAGGGGCTGAAGGAGGTTACAGAGATAGGGAAGGTTGTAGGGGCTGGAGGAGGTTACAGAGATAGGGAGGGTTGTAGGGGCTGGAGGAGGTAACAGAGATAAGGAGATTTGTGGGGCTGGAGGAGGTTACAGAGATAGAGAGGGTTGTAGGGGCTGGAGGAGGGTACAGAGATAGGGAAGCTTGTAGGGGCTGGAGGAGGTTACAGAGATAGGGAGGGGAGTAGGGGCTGGAGGAGGTTACAGAGATAGGGAGGATGGAGGGGCTGCAGGAGGTTACAGAGATGGGGAGGGTTGTAGGGGCTGGAGGAGGTTACAGAGATGGGGAGGGTTGTAGGGGCTGGAGGAGGTTACAGAGTTAGGGAGGTTTGTGGGGCTGGAGGAGGTTACAGAGATAGGGAGGGGAGTAGGGGCTGAAGGAGGTTACAGAGATAGGGAGGATGGAGGGGCTGGAGGAGGCTACAGAGATAGGGAGGTTTGTGGGGACTGGAGGAGGTTACAGAGATAGGGAGGTTTGTGGTGCTGGAGGGGGGTTAGAGAGATAGGGAGTGTTGTAAGGGCTGGAGGAGGTTGCAGTGATAGGGAGGGGTGTAGGGGCTGGAGGAGGTGACAGAGATAGGGAGGGTTGTAGGGGCTGTAGGAGGTTACAGAGTTAGCGAGGGTTGTAGTGGCTGGAGGAGGTTACAGAGTTAGGGAGCTTTGTGGGGCTTGAGGAGGTTACAGAGATCGGGAGGGTTGAAGGGGCTGGAGGATGTTACAGGGATAGGGAGGTTTGTGGGGCTGGAGGAGGTGACAGAGTTAGGGAGGTTTGTGCGGTTGGAGGAGGTTACAGAGATAGGGAGGGGAGTAGGGGCTGAAGGAGGTAACTGAGATAGGGAGGATGGAGGGGCTGGAGGAGGTTACAGAGATAGGGAGGTTTGTGGGGCTGGAGGGGGTTACAGAGATAGCGAGGGTTGTAGGGGCTGGAGGAGGTAACAGAGATAGGGAGGGTTGTAGGGGCTGGAGGAGGTTACAGAGATAGGGAGGTTTGTGGGGCTGGAGGAGGTTACAGAGATAGGGAGGTTTGTGGGGCTGGAGGAGGTTATAGAGATCGGGAGGTTTGAAGGGCTGGAGGAGGTTACAGAGATAGGGAGGTTTGTGGGGCTGGAGGAGGTTACAGAGATAGGGAGGTTTGTAAGGGCTGGAGGAGGTAACAGTGAAAGGGAGGGTTGTAGGGGCTGGAGGTGGTTGCAGAGATAGGGAGGGTTGTAGGGGCTGGAGGAGGTTACAGAGATAGGGAGGGTTGTAGGGGTTGGATGAGGTTACAGAGATAGGGAAAGTTGTCGGGGTAGGAGGAGGTTTTGAGATAGGGAGGGTTGTAGGGGCTGGAGGTGGTTGCAGAGATAGGGAGGGTTGTAGGGGCTGGAGGAGGTTACAGAGATCGGGAGGGTTGAAGGGGCTGGAGGAGGTTACAGATATAGGGAGGATTGTAGGGGTCGGAGGTGTTTACAGAGATAGGGAGGGTTGTAGGGGTTGGAGGAAGTTACAGAGATAGGGAGGGTTGCAGGGACTGGAGGAGGTTACTGAGATAGGGAGGGTTGTCGGGGCTCTTGGAGGTTACAGAGTTAGGGAGGATTGTAGGGGTTGGAGGAGGTTACAGAGATAGGGAGGGTTGTAAGTGCTGGAGGAGATTACAGAGATAGGGAGGGTTGTATGGTTTGGAGGAGGTTACAGATATAGGGAGGATTGTAGGGGTCGGAGGTGTTTACAGAGATAGGGAGGGTTGTAGGGGTTGGAGGAAGTTACAGAGATAGGGAGGGTTGCAGGGACTGGAGGAGGTTACTGAGATAGGGAGGGTTGTCGGGGCTCTTGGAGGTTACAGAGTTAGGGAGGATTGTAGGGGTTGGAGGAGGTTACAGAGATAGGGAGGGTTGAAGGGGCTGGAGGAGGTTACAGAGATAGGGAGGTTCGTGGGGCTGGAGAAGGTTATATAGATAGGGAGGTTTGTAAGGGCTGGAGGAGGTTACAGAGATAGGGAGGGTTGTAAGTGCTGGAGGAGATTACAGAGATAGGGAGGGTTGTAGGGTTTGGAGGAGGTTACAGATATAGGGAGGATTGTAGGGGTCGGAGGTGTTTACAGAGATAGGGAGGGTTGTAGGGGTTGGAGGAAGTTACAGAGATAGGGAGGGTTGTCGGGGCTGGAAGAGGTTACAGAGATAGGGAGGGTTGTAAGGGCTGGAGGAGGTTACAGAGATAGGGAGGGTTGTAGGGGCTGGAGGAGGTTACAGGGATAGGGAGGTTTGTGGGGCTGGAGGAGGTTACAGAGATAGGGAGGTTTGTAAGGGCTGGATGAGGTGACAGAGTTAGGGAGGTATGTGCGGTTGGAGGAGGTTACAGAGATAGGGAGGGGAGTAGGGGCTGAAGGAGGTTACAGAGATAGGGAAGGTTGTAGGGGCTGGAGGAGGTTACAGAGATAGGGAGGGTTGTAGGGGCTGGAGGAGGTAACAGAGATAAGGAGATTTGTGGGGCTGGAGGAGGTTACAGAGATAGAGAGGGTTGTAGGGGCTGGAGGAGGGTACAGAGATAGGGAAGCTTGTAGGGGCTGGAGGAGGTTACAGAGATAGGGAGGGGAGTAGGGGCTGGAGGAGGTTACAGAGATAGGGAGGATGGAGGGGCTGCAGGAGGTTACAGAGATGGGGAGGGTTGTAGGGGCTGGAGGAGGTTACAGAGTTAGGGAGGTTTGTGGGGCTGGAGGAGGTTACAGAGATAGGGAGGGGAGTAGGGGCTGAAGGAGGTTACAGAGATAGGGAGGATGGAGGGGCTGGAGGAGGCTACAGAGATAGGGAGGTTTGTGGGGACTGGAGGAGGTTACAGAGATAGGGAGGTTTGTGGTGCTGGAGGGGGGTTAGAGAGATAGGGAGTGTTGTAAGGGCTGGAGGAGGTTGCAGTGATAGGGAGGGGTGTAGGGGCTGGAGGAGGTGACAGAGATAGGGAGGGTTGTAGGGGCTGTAGGAGGTTACAGAGTTAGCGAGGGTTGTAGTGGCTGGAGGAGGTTACAGAGTTAGGGAGCTTTGTGGGGCTTGAGGAGGTTACAGAGATCGGGAGGGTTGAAGGGGCTGGAGGATGTTACAGGGATAGGGAGGTTTGTGGGGCTGGAGGAGGTGACAGAGTTAGGGAGGTTTGTGCGGTTGGAGGAGGTTACAGAGATAGGGAGGGGAGTAGGGGCTGAAGGAGGTAACTGAGATAGGGAGGATGGAGGGGCTGGAGGAGGTTACAGAGATAGGGAGGTTTGTGGGGCTGGAGGGGGTTACAGAGATAGCGAGGGTTGTAGGGACTGGAGGAGGTAACAGAGATAGGGAGGGTTGTAGGGGCTGGAGGAGGTTACAGAGATAGGGAGGTTTGTGGGGCTGGAGGAGGTTACAGAGATAGGGAGGTTTGTGGGGCTGGAGGAGGTTATAGAGATCGGGAGGTTTGAAGGGCTGGAGGAGGTTACAGAGATAGGGAGGTTTGTGGGGCTGGAGGAGGTTACAGAGATAGGGAGGTTTGTAAGGGCTGGAGGAGGTAACAGTGAAAGGGAGGGTTGTAGGGGCTGGAGGTGGTTGCAGAGATAGGGAGGGTTGTAGGGGCTGGAGGAGGTTACAGAGATAGGGAGGGTTGTAGGGGTTGGATGAGGTTACAGAGATAGGGAAAGTTGTAGGGGTAGGAGGAGGTTTTGAGATAGGGAGGGTTGTAGTGGCTGGGGGAGGTTACAGAGATCGGGAGGGTTGAAGGGGCTGGAGGAGGTTACAGAGATAGGGAGGTTCGTGGGGCTGGAGAAGGTTATATAGATAGGGAGGTTTGTAAGGGCTGGAGGAGGTTACAGAGATAGGGAGGGTTGTAAGTGCTGGAGGAGATTACAGAGATAGGGAGGGTTGTAGGGTTTGGAGGAGGTTACAGATATAGGGAGGATTGTAGGGGTCGGAGGTGTTTACAGAGATAGGGAGGGTTGTAGGGGTTGGAGGAAGTTACAGAGATAGGGAGGGTTGTAGGGACTGGAGGAGGTTACTGAGATAGGGAGGGTTGTCGGGGCTCTTGGAGGTTACAGAGTTAGGGAGGATTGTAGGGGTTGGAGGAGGTTACAGAGATAGGGAGGGTTGAAGGGGCTGGAGGAGGTTACAGAGATAGGGAGGTTCGTGGGGCTGGAGAAGGTTATATAGATAGGGACGTTTGTAAGGGCTGGAGGAGGTTACAGAGATAGGGAGGGTTGTAAGTGCTGGAGGAGATTACAGAGATAGGGAGGGTTGTAGGGTTTGGAGGAGGTTACAGATATAGGGAGGATTGTAGGGGTCGGATGTGTTTACAGAGATAGGGAGGGTTGTAGGGGTTGGAGGAAGTTACAGAGATAGGGAGGGTTGTCGGGGCTGGAAGAGGTTACAGAGATAGGGAGGGTTGTAAGGGCTGGAGGAGGTTACAGAGATAGGGAGGGTTGTAGGGGCTGGAGGAGGTTACAGAGTTAGGGAGGCTTGTAGGGACTGGAGGAGGTTACAGAGATAGGGAGGGTTGTAAGGGCTGGAGGAGGTTACAGAGATAGGGAGGGTTGTAAGGGCTGGAGGAGGTTACAGAGAGGGGGAGTGTTGCAGGGGCTGGAGGAGGTTACAGAGAGGGAGAGATGTTGGGGCTGGAGGAGGTTACAGAGATAGAGAGGGTTGTCGGGGCTGGAGGAGGTTACAGAGATAGGGAGGGGTGTAGGGGCTGCAGGAGTTTACAGAGATAGATAGGGTTGTAGGGGCTGGAGGAGGTTACAGAGATAGGGAGGGTTGTGGTTGGAGGAGGATACAGAGATAGGGAGGGTTGTAGGGGCTGGAGGAAGTTACAGAGATAGGGGAGGTTGTGGTGGCTGGAGGAGGTTACAGAGATAGGGAGGGTTGTAGGGGCTGGTTGTGGTTACAGAGATAGGGAGGATTGTAGGGGTTGGAGGAGGTTACAGAGATAGGGAGGGTTGTAAGGGCTGGAGGAGGTTACAGAGATAGGGAGGGTTGTAGGGGCTGGAGGAGGTTACAGAGATAGGGAGGGTTGCAGGGGTTGTAGGAGGTTACAGAGATAGGGAGGGTTGTGGTTGGAGGAGGTTACAGAGATAGGGAGGGTTGTAGGGGCTGGTTGTGGTTACAGAGATAGGGAGGATTGTAGGGGTTGGAGGAGGTTACAGAGATAGGGAGGGTTGTAAGGGCTGGAGGAGGTTACAGAGATAGGGAGGGTTGTAGGGGCTGGAGGAGGTTACAGAGATAGGGAGGGTTGCAGGGGTTGTAGGAGGTTACAGAGATAGGGAGGGTTGTGGTTGGAGGAGGTTACAGAGATAGGGAGGGTTGTAGGGGTTGGACGAGGTTACAGAGATAGGGAAGGTTGTGGTTGGAGGAGGTTACAGAGATAGGGAGGGTTGTGGTTGGAGGAGGTTACAGAGATAGGGAGGGTTGTGGTTGGAGGAGGTTACAGAGATAGGGAAGGTTGTAGGGGTTGGAGGAGGTTACAGAGATAGGGAAGGTTGTGGTTGGAGGAGGTTACAGAGATAGGGAGGGTTGTAGGGGTTGGAGGAGGTTACAGAGATAGGGAAGGTTGTGGTTGGAGGAGGTTACAGAGATAGGGAGGGTTGTAGGGGTTGGAGGAGGTTACAGAGATAGGGAAGGTTGTGGTTGGAGGAGGTTACAGAGATAGGGAGGGTTGTAGGGGTTGGAGGAGGTTACAGAGATAGGGAGGGTTGGAGGAGGTTACAGAGATAGGGAGGGTTCTGGTTGGAGGAGGTTACAGTGATAGGGAGGAGGGCGAGGTGGTTATGGAGGGATTTGAAAACTTGGGGGAAGGGCAGCAGAGTTTGTCCAACTGGTGAAATGATGAATTGTGAATGATGAGTTGTTTGAAGGAAGGGTGTGTCAGAGGGAGAGGATAGAAATGAGCTGATATTCACATTCCAATCTCACTGTGTACTGTTAGTCCATCAGTAATGTCCTCACAGGATCAACATCTCCTGGAGCTCTATTGTCAGGAGATGCCGAGAGATAAGGGGTAACCAAACAAATTCCACTGAAAAGATTTGGGAGAGAATCTCCACAGCTGGTCCTGTAAGCCGGTTGCTCACTGACAAAAACAATATCCCCTCCCCTCATTTCTCAACGTCATCCACCCGAGTGAAATTAGCGAATATCTTTCCGTTTCGAAACACTCAACTAGTTTTTCTGCTCAACACCTCACTGAATAAATCCATCGAGAAGGATAAATCGCAAATAAAATTAATATTCGACACAGATGTTCCTCCCCCCCTTCCATTTGTGTATCCCCCTCCCTACCTCTGTAACCTCCTCCAGCCCCTACCATCCTCCCTATCTCTGTAACCTCCTCCAGCCCCTACCACCCTCCCTATCTCTGTAACCTCCTCCGGCCCCTACAACCCTCCCTATCTCTGTAACCTCCTCCAGCCCCTACAACCCTCCCTATCTCTGTAACCTCCTCCAGCCCCTACCATCCTCCCTATCTCTGTAACCTCCTCCAGCCCCTACCACCCTCCCTATCTCTGTAACCTCCTCTAGCCCCTACAACCCTCCCTATCTCTGTAACCTCCTCCAGCCCCTACCATCCTCCCTATCTCTGTAACCTCCTCCAGCCCCTACCATCCTCCCTATCTCTGTAACCTCCTCCAGCCCCTACCACCCTCCCTATCTCTGTAACCTCCTCCAGCCCCTACAACCCTCCCTATCTCTGTAACCTCCTCCAGCCCCGACAACCCTCCCTATCTCTGCAACCTCTTCCAGCCCCTACAACCCTCCGAGATCTCTGCACTCCCTCCAATTCCGGCCTCTTGCCCATCCCCCGATTCCCATCGCTCCACCATTGGCGGCCGTGCCTTCAGCTGCCGGGGGCCCTAAGCTCTGGAATTCCCTCCCTAAACCTCTCCGCCTCTCTCTCTCTCCTCCTTTAAGACGCTCCTTAAAAACCGACCTCTTTGACCGAGCTTTTGGTCACCGGTCCCTAATATCACCTGATGCGGCTCGGGGTCCAATTTCACTCCTGTGAAGTGACTTGGGGTGTTTCTCTGTGTTTGAGGCACTATGTAAATGCAGGTTGTTGTTGGACTAACTGTGATACGGGTAGGAGGATGGGGTGAGGGTAGATTTTGTTCTCCGGGTTAGGGATCTGGGGGTGCCATCTGTGGGGAGCAAATCACCAGCCCTTTATTGAACCACCCAATTTACGCCCGGTTTAAACAGGCTGCACCGTGTACAGACTCCGGGAATTGATAGAGCTCAGCAGGAGGTCAGTCAGCTCTCACCCCACCTGGGGGAAACTGTCGCCATCCAAGTGAGGTCACTGCATTCACAAAGTTCGGACGCGCAATTGACCGAGGGGCACGGCTCGGGCTCCGAATGTCCCGCCACCTCCTCCGCAGACAATCTGCCATAACTCTGATCGTAAGTTCAGTAGGAGTCCCGCTTCCCCGCGGAGTAACAGCTACAGAGAGGACGGGAAGAGCAGAAAAATCCCAAGAGCACCACTCCCTCCCTCCCCCCCCTCAACCATTCCCTCTCCCCCTCCGCCCCCAACCACCGCCGATGCACAGCGATGGGAAATTGAAACAATTGTCCGGGAGACTCGAGGGGAAAAGGGCGTGATAAACACCGCAGGGCATAATGGAAACCTCGGCAGCGGGCATCGTAGGGGACGAGGGCAGATCCCGTCTGCTTGCCGTCTGTTAGCGACATCGCAAAGCAGCGTGAACACGAGTGTAGATGTTTGTGCCAGAGATGAGATCTGGCGGGGCCTGTGGGGGGATTGTGAGGGGGGACGATCCTGTCGTGTTTATGATGTTAACACGCATCGAACTGGGGGAGCTGCGCGGGGAGTGAGAATCTTCCTGTCCTGTTACTTGACTGCACTCGGGGATACCCTGCGACAAATCACTTAAAACCTAAGTCACCATGGGGGGGCCAGGGGGATTAAAATTCACAGTCACTTACCCACAATCAGAAAGAAAGCCAAAACAGTAACGAAAGTCTTCATGATTTCTCTATGTGGGAAACCTGTGGAAAGGAGAATGACAAATTAAAGCAATATCTGAAAGAACCACAACACAGACAGCATTTACCACTAAGTAACCATTAATTTACTCAAAGTACGTTTGTAAGAGATCTGTTACCCGCTCTCTCTCTCTCTCTCTCTGCCTCTCGCTGTGGGTTTCCTGGATTCACAGATCAAAGTGAAGTGGATCTGTCCAGACTAGTCCCCTTTTATAGCAGTGTGGTCGGAGCCAGTTTTACTCAGGGTTAGTGTAACAAGTTGTTGACAGCTTCTCCACCCACAGCACCAACCCCCAACCAAACACCCCCCACCCCACCCCTCCCGCCCCCGACTTCTGAATCTGCCTCTTGGCAGGCTATGTGGGATTCTGTTTTCTTTTAAACTTGTTATAATCTTCACCGAACCGATGGGTTACCGAATGTCAAAGACACACACACGCACACACACAGAGTACCAATTGTTCCCTCTGCTTTGTCCTGTTCAACTTTCTCCCACCATTGCGAACGCTTATGAACAGTGACTGACCTAACTGGACAGGTTTATTAATTCACTGCATTCTCTCTCTCTCTCTCTCTCTACTCTCTACTCTCTACTCTCACCCCTATGCCGCTTTACCCTCAACTCGAGTATTCTGTCCAATTCTGATCACAGTAGGAGAGATATGAGGGCAGTACAGAGAGAGTGCGGAAAAGATTCATGAGGGATGAGGGAGTTACGTGGATAGATTGGAGAAGCTGGGGCTGTTTTTCTTGGGGAAGAGAAGGTTGAGAGGGGGTTTGATAGAGGTGTTCGAAGCCGTGAGGGATCTAGACAGAGCAGATAGGGAGAAACCCCTTCCCATTGGTGAAAGGATAGGGAACAGGAGGGCCTGGAATATGCCCGAGAGAGTGCTGGAGGCAGTTTCAACCCAGGCTTTCAAAAGGATCATTCGTTACCTGAAGAGAAAAAAAAAATTGCAGGGCAATGGGGATAAGGCAGGGGAGTGGGGCAAGGTGTAATTGCTCTCGCAGCAAGCCAACAGGGGCACAATGGGCTGAATGGCCTCTTGCTGTATTGTAAGCATTCTCCGATTCTGGTTTCTTTCCCTTCTTGTCTGCCTCTGTTAGGCGGTTTCAACCCCGCCCCGCTCTGGAGCCCACACAATCCAGGCCGACCTTCCGCCCAGTGCTGAGGGAGTGCCGCAGGGTCGGAGATGCCGTCTCGCAGGAGGAGATGTTCAAAAACCGAAGCCGCTGTTTGAAGAAGAGCAGCGTGGGTGGGGACGCGGGGTGGGGTGGTGGCGGGGGGGGGGGGGGGGGATTTCTCCCACCCCTCTCTCAGGACTAACATTTATCTGTCAAAACAGCACCTAAAATTACCTGGCCCTTAGCACATTTGTGGGATCATGCTGTGCATAGGTCGGGCCTATTCCAGAAGGATAGGACTGCTTCCCCTCGAGTTGTCCTTTGTTGCAGCTCCCTGTTTCTCCGACCACATTCCCCCGAACTCAGCCAGCGCAGAGGGAGCATCACCCCAACGGCTGTCGATTGAGATGTCACTGAGGTCGGGCAAGTTGCTTTACAAATGCGCTTTCCTTCGTCACCCTCGTCCCCTCCAACCTCTAACCCTTCCGTCCTTTCTACTTTCCCCCCCCCCCACCACCTCCCTTCCTGCCGTTCCCTTTCCCTCTGATTTCCCTGCTTACCTCTCTTGTGTCTGAAGGAGTTTGAACTGCTGAGTTGAGTGACTGTCTTTATATATCTTACGTATGGTTGGAACGTACTCCCCTTTCATGCAGTTGTAATACAAGTGGAGCCAAATGCAATTCTTCCAACTCACAAGGCAAAAGTCCAAAGTCTCCCATAAAACAGGCTACAGGTCTTATCTCCGGTATCCTGGGACATCTTGGCTTCGATAAGATCCCCAAAGGAATTTCAATCCATTAGAATTGCGTATTTAAACAATTATCATCTCCTCTGGACCCTCTCGGGAGTTGGGACTGTCTCTATATACCTCAGGTGTATAAAGCAACTTGGCATTTTTAAGGGTTGACAATGTGATAAAGATCCAAAGGGGCCTCAGGATTGTCCCAAAGCTCCCATTGTCCAGTTCCTTAAAGGATGTTAACTGTCAGGCAGCCGGTGAGTGCAGGAGGGATCCAGGCTCAGTGCTCGATCAGTGCTGAGTTTGTCAGTCCCAGGGAAGGGTCTTTAATGTGCTCCGCCTCAGTCCCCTAAACAACAAGAAGGGAAAATCCCACGGGGGCTCAGCTCGGAAAGCTAACTCAGAGGAACCGGGCCCTGTGTGCGAGCAAGGGGCAAATCTTCCCGCTGTGTTTACGATGTCGCGACCGTGTAATGAGTGAGGAAAAAGCTCCCTTGGCGATGAAAGGGGGTGACAGATCTCGGCGAAGCGCCCCTCCCCCGCGTCGAAATGCTGGCGCGAACTCGCTGTCCAGTCTCACGCTGGAAGAATGAGCATGTTGCTACGGTAATGGAGAGCACCGGGCACTGCAACTGTGACCCTGCGTGAATCAGGGCCTGGGGAGAGATGGGGGGCAAGAAGTGACTGGGAAGAGTTCTCGAAAACACGGGCTATGGTTGGTACCTGGAGGTAGTGGTGTAGTGGTACTGTCCCTGAGTTAGTATTTCTGGGGATATGGGTTCAAATGCCAAAATAGCAGATGATGGCATTTAAATTCAATTAATAAATAAAAAAGGAAATTGAAAATTGCTCTCCCAGCATTGATCCTAGGAAGCTATTTTTAATTGTTACAAAATCCCACCTGGTTCATTAATATCCTTTAGGGAAGGAAATCTGCTGTCCTTACTGGTCTGGCCTACATGTGAGTCCAGACCCACACCACAGTGAAATGGCCGAGCAAGACACTCGGCTGTTAAGGGCAATTAAAGATGGGCTACAAATGCTGGGAGCTCAAACCATCAAAACCTGGGTGGCCAACCCATCGTGTCAGTTTCACACCCAGGGGGAACGGGTCACAAAGCCCCCTGCTCCCCGTCTCCCGTCGATTATCCCACGGCTAAGGCTGAGCAGTCTGGCCTGTCCCTTTAAGAGGCGATGGCAGTGTCTGTAAATAGAGCCAGACACAGACTTGACACTTCCTCCCGCAAGGACTGGCCATGTGTCAGTAATCAGAGCTCCCTGGGTACTGCCTGTGCGCAGTTTGCAAGTTCTCCCTGTGACTGCGTGGGTTTCCGCCGGGTGCTCCGGGTTCCTCCCACAGCCAAAGACTTGCAGGTTGATAGGTAAATTGGCCATTGTAAATTGCCCCTAGTGTAGGTAGGTGGGAGTAGAATGGTGGGGATGTGGTAGGGAATATGGGGTGAATGCAGGATTTGTATAAATGGGTGGTTGTTGGTCGGCAAAGACTCGGTGGGCCGAAGGGCCTGTTTCAGTGCTGTATCTCCAAATAAAAATGAAAAAAATAATAAAATGGGTGGATCTGAATCTGTGCACTTTCTCCCTCTGACTTGAAAGTCCAACACCCTGTAATGCTTCTGATAACAGTTTTACAGATCTATCCTGTTAAAGACTGTTGGACGTACACACCCAGGTCTCCTGCTTCTCCTCATTATTCCTTCTCAAGTATATTATAATGAACGCCACTTGTTAATACCTCCCTTGACCTTTGCTCTCTCTGCTAACTCCACATCCCAAGGATCTCTTTGCATTCCCTGCAAAAAAACCTTTTACTGTCCCTTTAACTGAACTTTGCACCAGCTGCAAATCCCACTTGGAGACACGAGCCCCTCTTGACTGCTTATCTCGAAAGTCTTTTTGTAAATTCTGACACTGAGAGGCTTCTACGATGAAGCCGGCTGTGAACTCTGTATTCTTGTCGAACCGTGACTCAGCGCCGATAAAGGAGTTTCGTGCGACAGTGAACGTGCAGGCTGTGCCCGTCAGGTCTGAGCCATTTACCCGTGACTGCAGTTATACTGTGCGGACTGACTTGGAAGGAAAGCCGTGCACTTCTCCAGCGCCTGTCACAACCACCAGTTGCCTCAAAGCACATCGCAGCTAATGAAGTATTTTTTCAGGTGTGCTCATTGTTGCAACGTAAGAATTGCAGCAGCCGATTTGCACACAGCAAGATCCCACAAACAGCAATGTGATAATGACCCAGATCATCTGGTTTTTTTTTAGTGATGTTGGTTGAGGGATAAATATTGTCCCCAGGACACCGGGGAGAACTCCCCCTCCCCCTCACCCCCCCCACCCCCCCCCGCTCTTCATCCAATTAGTGGCCGTGGGATCTTTTATACCCTCCTGAGAGGGCCGACGGGGGCCTCGGTTTAATGTCTCATCTGAAAGACGGCACCTCCGACAGTGCAGCACTCCCTCAGCCCTGACCCTCTGACAGTGCAGCACTCCCTCAGTATTGACCCTCTGACAGTGCAGCGCTCCCTCAGTATTGACCCTCCGACAGTGCGGCACTCCCTCAGTACTGACCCTCCGACAGTGCAGCACTCCCTCAGTACTGACCCTCTGACAGTGCAGCACTCCCTCAGTACTGACCCTCCGACAGTGCAGCACTCCCTCAGTACTGGCCCTCTGACAGTGCAGCACTCCCTCAGTACTGCCCCTCTCACAGTGCAGCACTCCCTCAGTACTGACCCCCCAACAGTGCGGCACTCCCTCAGTACTGACCCTCCGACAGTGCGACACTCCCTCAGTACTGACCTTCCGACAGTGCAGCACTCCCTCAGTACTGACCCTCCGACAGTGCAGCACTCCCTCAGTACTGACTCTGCAATTGTCGGCCTGAATTTTGGCCCAAGTGTAGGGGTGGGGTTCGAAAGGCCTGAAACTCAGACCTCGTCGACAGAATCTGCAGGATCAGATTTCTGATCATTTGTCTTGCTTTGGGCAGTGGGAAAGGTAGGATGCACACAACTCCACTTTCCCATCCTCTCCCTCGATTTCCCTCAGCGCCCAAAAAACTCCCGATCCCGGCCTTGAATATACTCAATGACTGAGTATTCACAGCTCCTGGAGTAGAGAATTCCAGAGATTCACAACCCTGTGAGTGAAGACATTTCTCCCTATCTCTGTCCCAAATGTCCGACCCCTTACACTGAGACTGGGACCCCCTCCTCTAGTTCCAGACTCCCCAGTCGGGGGAGGAAACAGTCTCTCAGCATCTACCCTGTCAAACCGTCTGAGAATTTGATATATTTCAATGAGATCCCCTCACATTGTTGTAAACTCAGTTGAGTTTAGTGCAGCTGATTCAGGCTATCATGTGATTTTCTCTCTCTGTCTCCCTCAGTCTGCATTTCCACAACTGTGGTTTCAGTCTGTCCCTCCTGAGTCAGGTTTGTTCTGAACAGCATCTGTGAGTCATTCAACATAACCCAGCCACATCTGAAAAATATGCAACACACACACATTAATAATCTTATCACTAGCCGGTTAATCGTTCAGAATCAGCAGTTTAATTTTAATCTCTGACTCTCGTACTTTGCCCCAGAACCCTCCCGTTGAACTTGATCTGCATAGAAACGGTTGGAAACCCAACTGATATCTGGGCCCTCAATGATTGCAAGAAGCATCAGGAACATGGGAACAGGAGGAGGCCCATTCAGCCCCTCTCTCGAGACTGTTACACAGGAACAGGAGGAGGCCCATTCAGCCCCTCTCTCGGGACTGTTACACAGGAACGGGGGGAGGCCCATTCAGCCCCTCTCTCGGGACTGTTACACAGGAACGGGTGGAGGCCCATTCAGCCCCTTTCGAGCCTGTTACACAGGAACAGGAGGAGGCCCATTCAGCCCCTCTCTCGGGACTGTTACACAGGAACGGGGGGAGGCCCATTCAGCCCCTTTCGAGCCTGTTACACAGGAACAGGAGGAGGCCCATTCAGCCCCTCTCTCGGGACTGTTACACAGGAACGGGGGGAGGCCCATTCAGCCCCTCTCTCGGGACTGTTACACAGGACAGGAGGAGGCCCATTCAGCCCCTTTCGAGCCTGTTACACAGGAACAGGAGGAGGCCCATTCAGCCCCTCGATCTTGTTAAACAGGAACAGGAGGAGGCCCATTCGGCCCCTCTCTCGAGCCTGTTACACAGGAACAGGAGGAGGCCCATTCGGCCCCTCTCTCGAGCCTGTTACACAGGAACAGGAGGAGGCCCATTCAGCCCCTTTCGAGCCTGTTACACAGGAATAGGAGGAGGCCCATTCAGCCCCTCGATCTTGTTAAACAGGAACAGGAGGAGGCCCATTCAGCCCCTCTCTCGAGCCTGTTACACAGGAACAGGAGGAGGGCCATTCAGACCCTCTCTCGAGCCTGTTACACAGGAACAGGAGGAGGCCCATTCAGACCCTCTCTCGATCCTGTTACACAGGAACAGGAGGAGGCCCATTCAGCCCCTCTCGAGCCTGTTACACAGGAACAGGAGGAGACCCATTCAGACCCTCTCTCGAGCCTGTTACACAGGAACAGGAGGAGGCCCATTCAGACCCTCTCTCGATCCTGTTACACAGGAACAGGAGGAGGCCCAGTTATTGACATATTGAAATCGGGTATTCCTGCTGTATAATCAGGAGCCTGGTTTAAACTCCACCGTTGCTCCACAGGCTTCCGAGAGGTCGGGAAACATGGCAGCGAATGGAGGTGGGAGCTGCCGGACTCACAAAGTAACAGCAGTCCCTGTGGCCTAGGAGAGTCAGGCCTGCTCCTGCCAGCCCCTGAAGGAAGCCTTCGGCCTACTCCTACAGATTGCGGCCCCTCCCTGACACCAGTCACCATTGCCGAGCATTCCTCTCCAGCCTGAACAGTCTTTCTTCTTTCAGCCCTGACGCCTGATCTCTCTCTCCCCTGCTGTGAGGGCCAACCTCCACACAGCCCTCCTCCAAAATCCCCAGCCATCCCGGTTACTGGAGACCATTGCCTACTACCATTAGTTTCCCCGCCTGGCAGCGGTTTGGAGCATTGTGTCCAATTCCAGTCACCACACACTATAGGAAGGATGTCAGGGTCTTGGAGTGGGTTCGGAGGGAGATTTACTGGAATGTTCCCAGGGATTAGGGACTTCAGTTAATGTGGAGAGACTGGAGAAGCTGGGATTGTTCTCCTTAAAGCAGAGAAGGTTAAGGGGGAGATTTAATCGAGGCGTTCAAAATCATGAGGGGGTTTTTGATGGAGTAAATGAGGAGAAACTGTTCCCAGTGGCAGGAGGGTCGGTAACCAGAGGGACACAGATTGAGGATAATCGGTAAAAGAACCAGAGGGGGAGATGAGGAGAATTTTTTTGACGCAGTGAGTAGTTGTGATCTGGAACCTGCTGCCTGAAAGGGCGGTGGAAGCAGATTCAATAGTAACTTTCAAAAGGGGAGAATTGGAGAAATACTGGGAGGGGGAAGATTAGCAGGTCGATGGGGGAAAGAGCAGTGGGGGGAGAGTGGGGACTAACTGGATAGATCTTTCAAAGAGCCAGCACAGGGACGATGGGCTGAATGGACTCCTCCTGTGACTTAGTGACATTTGATAGGTGAGCACCAGGCTGGGAAATTCCACATTCCCTTTTAACATTGACACATCACCTTCGTGCAGGAATATTGGAAAGATCCCATGGCGGAATTCAATCCAACACCAAGGAATGATACTTGCAGGAGGAATTGGAGGACAAGTATTAACTTACCCAGGAAAGAGTGTCAGGACTGCCGGATGGTAGAGGGGAAAGAATTGGGAACAGAACAGGCGAACTGCCAAGAGGAGGATTGTGATTGAGTGAGTTAGAATCAGTGATGCATTCCGTCCCAGTTCACCCCATTCCACAGAGGTACATACAGGATCCATTGGAATTCCAATGGATCAACCCCTTTCCCATTCACTCTCATTGTACACAATCCCAATGGATCAAACCCCTTCCCATTCACTCCCACTGTACACAATCCCAATGGATCAAACCCCTTCCTGTTCACTCCCACTGTACACAATCCCAATGGATCAAACCCCTTCCCATTCACTCCCACTGTACACAATCCCAATGGATCAAACCCCTTCCTGTTCACTCCCACTGTACACAATCCCAATGGATCAAACCCCTTCCTGTTCACTCCCACTGGACACAATTCCAATGGATCAAACCCCTTCCTGTTCACTCCCACTGGACACAATTCCAATGGATCAAACCCCTTCCTGTTCACTCGCACTGGACACAATCCCAATGGATCAAACCCCTTTCCCATTCACTCTCATTGTACACAATCCCAATGGATCAAACCCCTTCCTGTTCACTCCCACTGTACACAATCCCAATGGATCAAACCCCTTTCCCATTCACTCTCATTGTACACAATCCCAATGGATCAAACCCCTTCCCATTCACTCCCACTGTACACAATCCCAATGGATCAAACCCCTTCCTGTTCACTCCCACTGTACACAATCCCAATGGATCAAACCCCTTCTCGTTCACTCCCACTGTACACAATCCCAATGGATCAAACCCCTTCTCGTTCACTCCCATTGTACACAATCCCAATGGATCAAACCCCTTCCCATTCACTCCCATTGTACACAATCCAAATGGATCAAACCCCTTCCCATTCACTCCCATTGTACACAATCCCAATGAATCCAGCCCCTTCCCATTCAATCCCATTGTACACAATCCCAATGAATCCAACCCCTTCCTGTTCACTCCCACTGTACACAATCCCAATGGATCAAACCCCTTCTCGTTCACTTTCACTGTACACTATCCCAATGGATCAAACCCCTTCCCATTCACTTTCACTGTACACAATCCCAATGGATCAAACCCCTTCCCATTCACTCCCATTGTACACAATCCCAATGGATCAAACCCCTTCCCATTCACTCCCATTGTACACAATCCCAATGGATCAAACCCCTTCCCATTCACTCCCATTGTACACAATCCCAATGGATCAAACCTCTTCCCACTCACTCCCATTGTACACAATCCCAATGGATCAAACCCCTTCCCATTCACTCCCATTGTACACAATCCCAATGGATCAAACCTCTTCCCACTCACTCCCATTGTACACAATCCCAATGGATCAAACCCCTTCCCATTCACTCCCATTGTACACAATCCCAATGGATCAAACCGCTTCCCATTCACTCCCATTGTACACAATCCCAAAGGATCAAACCCCTTCCCATTCACTCCCATTGTACACAATCCCAATGGATCAAACCCCTTCCTGTTCACTCCCATTGTACACAATCCCAATGGATCAAACCCCTTCCCATTCACTCCCATTGTACACAATCCAAATGGATCAAACCCCTTCCCATTCACTCCCATTGTACACAATCCCAATGTATCAAACCCCTTCCCATTCACTCCCATTGTACACAATCCCAATGGATCAAACCCCTTCCCATTCACTCCCATTGTACACAATCCAAATGGATCAAACCCCTTCCCATTCACTCCCATTGTACACAATCCCAATGAATCCAGCCCCTTCCCATTCAATCCCATTGTACACAATCCCAATGAATCCAACCCCTTCCTGTTCACTCCCACTGTACACAATCCCAATGGATCAAACCCCTTCTCGTTCACTTTCACTGTACACTATCCCAATGGATCAAACCCCTTCCCATTCACTTTCACTGTACACAATCCCAATGGATCAAACCCCTTCCCATTCACTCCCATTGTACACAATCCCAATGGATCAAACCCCTTCCCATTCACTCCCATTGTACACAATCCCAATGGATCAAACCCCTTCCCATTCACTCCCATTGTACACAATCCCAATGGATCAAACCTCTTCCCACTCACTCCCATTGTACACAATCCCAATGGATCAAACCCCTTCCCATTCACTCCCATTGTACACAATCCCAATGGATCAAACCCCTTCCCGTTCACTCCCATTGTACACAATCCCAATGGATCAAACCCCTTCCCGTTCACTCCTATTGTACACAATCCAAATGGATCAAACCCCTTCCCGTTCACTCCCATTGTACACAATCCCAATGGATCAAACCCCTTCCCGTTCACTCCCATTGTACACAATCCCAATGGATCAAACCCCTTCCCGTTCACTCCCATTGTACACAATCCCAATGGATCAAACCCCTTCCCATTCACTCCCATTGTACACAATCCCAATGGATCAAACCCCTTCCCATTCACTCCCATTGTACACAATCCCAATGGATCAAACCCCTTCCCATTCACTCCCATTGTACACAATCCCAATGGATCAAACCCCTTCCCATTCACTCCCATTGTACACAATCCCAATGGATCAAACCTCTTCCCGTTCACTCCCATTGTACACAATCCCAATGAATCCAACCCCTTCTCGTTCACTTTCACTGTACACAATCCCAATGGATCAAACCCTTTCCCATTCACTCTCATTGTACACAATCCCAATGGATCAAACCCCTTCCCGTTCACTCCCATTGTACACAATCCCAATGAATCCAACCCCTTCTCGTTCACTTTCACTGTACACAATCCCAATGGATCAAACCCCTTCCCATTCACTCCCATTGTACACAATCCCAATGGATCAACCCCCTTCCCATTCACTCCCATTATACACAATCCCAATGGATCAAACCCCTTCCCATTCACTCCCATTGTACACAATCCCAATGAATCCAACCCCTTCTCGTTCACTTTCACTGTACACAATCCCAATGGATCAAACCCCTTCCCATTCACTCCCATTATACACAATCCCAATGGATCAAACCCCTTCCCATTCACTCCCATTATACACAATCCCAATGAATCAAACCCCTTCCCATTCACTCCCATTGTACACAATCCCAATGGATCAAACCCCTTCCCATTCACTCCCATTATACACAATCCCAATGGATCAAACCCCTTCCCATTCACTCCCATTATACACAATCCCAATGGATCAAACCCCTTCCCATTCACTCCCATTATACACAATCCCAATGGATCAAACCCTTTCCCATTCACTCCCATTATACACAATCCCAATGGATCAAACCCCTTCCCATTCACTCCCATTGCACACAATCCCAATGGATCAACCCCTTTCCCATTCACTCCCATTGTGCACAATCCCAATGGATCAAACCCCTTTCCCATTCACTCCCATTGTACACAATCCCAATGGGTTAAACACTCAATGAATCTCAATGGACTGACAAACAGGAGAACAGAGCAGTGGATGAGACTAACTTGAAGTTCAATCAATTTGGAACAGGCCAGTTTTTGTCAGATTGGGAATTTCAGGACTTAAGATGTGAAATAAATGGGAGGAAAGCCGTAGGAAATAGGGAATAATTTCCCTCTTGTTACAAAGGGCCACTGTAGTTTTCCCATTCCGGTGGAGCTCAGTACCTTGTAGCTTTCCCAGCTTTATCATCCTTACAGATGTTGATGGAATTTTCCAGTAGGTTTTGATTTTATTTCATTTTATTAATTTTATTTATTGCAGGAAGGCAATCAAACAACTGGAACAAATTTCAAGTGGGGTAAATATTTTTTATTTTTATTCATTCATGGGATGTGGGCGTCGTTGGCCAGGCCAGCATTTATCGCCCATCCCTAATTGCCCTTGAGAAATGCCTTCTTGAACCGCTGCAGTCCATGTGGGGTAGGTACACCCACAGTGCTGTTAGGAAGGGAGTTCCAGGATTTTGACCCAGCGACAGTGAAGGAACGGCGATATAGTTCCAAGTCAGGATGGTGTGTGACTTGCAGGGGAACTTGCTGGTGGTGGTGTTCCCATGTATCTGCTGCCCTTGTCCTTCTGGTTGATAGAGGTCGCAGGTTCGGAAGGTGGTCGCAATGTTGAGAACTTACAAAGAAAAAATCGAGGTGTTCCTGGTATTTGAATCGATTCACACTTCAGTATACTGAACGAATGCTGTGGCAATTTCTTACAGAAAAAGACAGAGCTCGATGAGAAGGAGAAGTTTAATGGGACAGTTGCTTGAGATTTCAATCATTTCATAGACTCAGAAGGAGGCCATTCAGCCCATCGTGTCGGTGCTAGCTCTCTGCAAGAGCAATTCACCCAGTCCCATGCTCCTCCCGCCCTGTCCCGGTCGCCCTGCAAATGTTTCTCTTCAGATATTTATCCAATTCTCTTTTGAAAGCCGTACCCCTATTAATAAAGCCCAGGATACTGTATGCTTTATTAACTGCTCTCTCAACCTGTCCTGCCACCTTCAATGATTTATGTACATATACACCCAGGTCCCTCTGTTCCTGCACCCCCTTTAGAATTGAACCCTTTATTCTATATTGTCCCTCTATGTTGTTCCCACCAAAATGTATCACTTTACACTTTTCAGCATGAAATTCCGTCCACCACATTCCACCAGTCTATCTGTGTCCCCTTTAAGTTTGTCACTATCCTCCCCACAGTTCACAATATTTCCAAGTGCTTTGTGCGGGACTGATATCCTTCATTGAATTTTTTCGGGTCGTTTTTCCCCTGGACCATTGGGAAGAGGCTGGTGGACATCGCAGAATTGAGGAGATGGCCCAGCAGAACAGGCAGCACTGAGGACTCGGAGCACCGTCCATTGGCACATAGGGAATTGCTGGATGGAGACAGTCCACGTTCCAGCTCACATTCCACCAACCCGCGAGTCAGATGATGCAATGAAGATGTTGACCAATCACAACGATCGATCGCTATTGATATCTATTGATCTCTTATCGACAGGAGGTCAGGCAGTCACCAGTGGTGGAGGTCATTGGGAAATCGGAGATCCAAACGCACCTGGAATCATTCAGTGATCCAGCACAGGAGGAGCCCATTCGGCCCATCGTCCCTGTGCCGGCTCTTTGAAAGATCTATCCAATCAGTCCCCACTCTCCCCGCCACTGCTCTATCCCCCATCGACCTGCAAATTTTTCCCCTTCCAGTATTTCTCCAATTTCCCCTTTTGAAAGTTACTATTGAATCTGCTTCCACCGCCCTTTCAGGCAGCGCGTTCCAGATCACAACAACTCACTGTGTAAAAACATTTCTCCTCATCTCCCCCCCTCTGGTTCTTTTACCGATTATCCTCAATCTGTGTCCCTCTGGTTACCGACCCTCCTGCCACTGGGAACAGTTTCTCCTCATTTACTCCATCAAAAACCCCTGGCTCCTTTCAAGGCACCGAGCACCTCATGTTTCAAATTATTCACACCGACGTCAATAATATGGGGCAGTGGAGGGGCGTTTAAGAGCTCAGAGATGCTTCATCCAATGCCCCCTCATCTCAGGCTAACAGAACAGTCCTGGGAAGGGTTATGGAGACTTGAGTTGCAGACAACAACCACCTGCATTTATGTAGCCACTACCCCGCAAGGAGCTCTGGGACATGGAAGGTGCTGGTGAAATGGGCCGTCTGTAAGTCTAGTGTCATGTGGGGTGGAATGTGAGCAGCTGGGCTGTCGCTTGGCCATTCTGCAACAACTTGCATTCATTTAGCACCCAAAAGGTTGCTTCACAGGAGCGTCGTCTCCCAACAACACCGAGCCACGTCAGGTGATATTAGGGACCGGCGACCAAAGGTTCGGTCAAAGAGGTCGGTTTATAAGGAGCGTCTTAGAGGAGGAGAGAGAGAGGCGGAGAGGTTTAGGGAGGGAATTCCAGAGCTTAGGACTCCAGGCAGCTGAAGGCACGGCCGCCAATGGTGGAGCGATGGGAATCGGGGGATGGGCAAGAGGGCGGAATTGGAGGAGCGCAGAGATCTCGGAGGGTGGTAGGGGCTGGAGGAGGTTACAGAGATAGGGTGGGTTGTAGGGGCTGGAGGAGGTTACAGAGATAGGAGGTTTGTAGGGGCTGGAGGAGGTTACAGAGATAGGGAGGGTTGTAGGGGCTGGAGGAGGTTACAGAGATAGGGAGGGCTGTAGGGGCTGGAGGAGGTTACAGAGATAGGGAGGGTTGTAGGGGCTGGAGGAGGTTACAGAAATAGGGAGGGTTGTAGGGGCTGGAGGAGGTTATAGAGATAGGGAGGGTTAGGGGGGCTGGAGGAGGTTACAGAGATAGGGAGGGTTGTCGGTTCTGGAGGAGGTTACAGAGATAGGGAGGGTTGTAGGGGCTGGAGGAGGTTATAGAGATAGGGAGGGTTAGGGGGGCTGGAGGAGGTTACAGAGATAGGGAGGGTTGTCGGTTCTGGAGGAGGTTACAGAGATAGGGAGGGTTGTCAGTTCTGGAGGAGGTTACAGAGATAGGGAGGGCCGAGGAGGCCATGGAAGGATTTGTAAAGAAGGATGAGAGTTTTAAAATGGAGGAGGGTGAAGTCGAGGTTTGGTGCGATGGGTTCAGATGGAGCACTCTGCAGTGGCGTTCGGCCCATCGAGAGTGACTATCAGGGGTTTATCCAAATGTTTATGAAAAGGTAGATTGTGCCTGAGTTGTGAGGATGCTTCGAGCCGGAGAGATGAAGAACGTTGAAGCACAGTGTGGTTGTTAACACTCCGGTCAACATTATTCACTGACACTCAGTGCATCAGAGTCCCACCTCTCCAGAGACACAAACCCAAAATCCAGGCCGACACTCTCAGTGCAGTTACTGAGGGAGTGCTGCACTGTCAGAGGGTCAGCACTGAGGGAGTGCTGCACTGTCGGAGTGTCAGTACTGAGGGAGTGTTGCACTCTCAGAGGGTCAGTACTGAGGGGGTGCTGCACTCTCAGAGGGTCAGTACTGAGGGAGTGTTGCACTGTCGGAGGGTCAGTACTGAGGGAGTGTTGCACTGTCAGAGGGTCAGTACTGAGGGAGCACTGCACTGTCGGAGGGTCAGTATGAGGGAGTGCTGCACTGTCAGAGGGTCAGTACTGAGGGAGTGCTGCACTCTCAGAGGGTCAGTACTGAGGGAGTGCTGCACTCTCAGAGGGTCAGTACTGAGGGAGTGTTGCACTGTCGGAGGGTCAGTACTGAGGGAGTGTTGCACTGTCGGAGGGTCAGTACTGAGGGAGTGTTGCACTGTCGGAGGGTCAGTACTGAGGGAGTGCTGCACTGTCAGAGGGTCAGTACTGAGGGAGTGCTGCACTGTCGGAGGGTCTGTACTGAGGGAGCACTGCACTGTCGGAGGGTCAGTATGAGGGAGTGCTGCACTGTCAGAGGGTCAGTAATGAGGGAGTGTTGCACTGTCAGAGGGTCAGTACTGAGGGAGTGCTGCACTGTCGGAGGGTCAGTACTGAGGGAGTGCTGCACTGTCGGAGGGTCAGTACTGAGGGAGTGCTGCACTGTCAGAGGGTCAGTACTGAGGGAGTGCTGCACTGTCGGAGGGTCAGTACTGAGGGTGTGCTGCACTGTCAGAGGGTCAGTACTGAGGGAGTGTTGCACTGTCAGAGGGTCAGTAATGAGGGAGTGCTGCACTGTCGGAGGGTCTGTACTGAGGGAGCACTGCACTGTCGGAGGGTCAGTATGAGGGAGTGCTGCACTGTCAGAGGGTCAGTAATGAGGGAGTGTTGCACTGTCGGAGGGTCAGTACTGAGGGAGTGCTGCACTGTCAGAGGGTCAGTAATGAGGGAGTGTTGCACTGTCGGAGGGTCAGTATGAGGGAGTGCTGCACTGTCAGAGGGTCAGTAATGAGGGAGTGCTGCACTGTCAGAGGGTCAGTAATGAGGGAGTGTTGCACTGTCGGAGGGTCAGTACTGAGGGAGTGCTGCACTGTCAGAGGGTCAGTAATGAGGGAGTGCTGCACTGTCAGAGGGTCAGTAATGAGGGAGTGTTGCACTGTTGGAGGGTCAGTACTGAGGGAGTGCTGCACTGTCGGAGGGTCAGTACTGAGGGAGTGCTGCACTGTCAGAGGGTCAGTACTGAGGGAGTGCTGCACTGTCGGAGGGTCAGTACTGAGGGTGTGCTGCACTGTCAGAGGGTCAGTACTGAGGGAGTGCTGCACTGTCAGAGGGTCAGTACTGAGGGTGTGCTGCACTGTCAGAGGGTCAGTATGAGGGAGTGCTGCACTGTCAGAGGGTCAGTACTGAGGGAGTGCTGCACTGTCGGAGGGTCAGTACTGAGGGAGTGCTGCACTGTCGGAGGAGCTGTCTTTTGGATGTTAACTGAAACCGAGGCCCTATCTTCCCTCTCAGGTGATCATTAAACATCTCTTGTTTCAGCGACTTGCACGGATTGGAAATGAACTTTCCCTGATTTTTCTCCCTGTAAAATGGCTCAGGCGTTTTCGTCTGGTTTCATCAGGGGACCACATGGTTTTGGGTGAGGTGAGGTATGGGCCTCAAATTGGATCGGCCCGTTTTATTGGACATGGGCATGGCGATTTACAACCTGCCGGTACCCAGGCCGATTGGGGTGGGCAACATGCAGATTTGGTGCACCCACCCCAATACGATAGTTGCACCATGTTCACCAAGGGAGGCCCATGTTGCTTCCTGCTTCTACGTGATGTCTGTAGCCTCTGCGCACAGTTGGAGGGCCTGGCAGCATTGTTTGCAAACCACGTGGTGCAGCTCGCCTGCTCTTCTTAAAGGCAGGCTGTCCCTTCTTAACGGGAACTTGCAATGTGAACATGATTGTTGCAGTTTAGATTGTTGCAACATCAAGAGCAAGGCAGATTGAGTATTCCGGAGTGACTAACGTGGAACGGGAGGCATTAGTAGTGAAGGTGAGCAGGAGGAGTGACGCCATGGTTCCCTGGGCGAGGAGAGGTGGGTGCCCGGGAGACCCTCAAGGAGCACCCTCAGAAGGGAGTGAGAGCAGATGGCCTGCAAGGTCAACATCCATCGTCTGGATTCGAGGGTCTGGCAGCGGTGCTGGAAGAGGTTCAATGACCTCACAAGGGCCGTCAAGGTCAGTGAATGAATTTTCACACAATATCCCCTACCCACCATTCTGCCCTCTCTCTTGCAGAACGAGGTGATGCGCGATCGAAGGGAGGAGAGCAGAACTGGCAAGAGACAAGGACGCCTGCACCTCCTGAGCCCCACGGAGGAGATGGCTCTGGGGGGCCTGCTGTGACAGAGGCTGTAGCACCTGGCGTCGAGGAGTCTGTCCCCAAATTGGCACGGGACGTGGCGCAGAACTCGTTTTCCAGCCACACCACCCGCACCCCCCCCCCCCCACCCCCCCATCCGCAGCCTCTGCTGTATTCCCCCCGCCGTGCAGCAGACCCGGAGGCCCTTTAAATAAGGGCTAGTGCAGGGCCCATCTTGCAGCTGTGCAATTGTTGTTTGCGAGGTGAATGACGGAGGGGCCCTGCCCGCACATTGCCCAAAATGTGTGAACCCTGCGTCGCGCCAGCCGGCCGGGCCGCCTGACTTCAGGATATCGACCAATCAGGGCACTCGGGCGCACGCTGGGGACGCCCTCCCCTCCCAGAATGCCGCTGCAGGCCGCGCAGGAAGCAGCCAATGGCGCGGCACGCAACAGGAAAGGCGGGGGTTGGGGTTAGGCTGGCGGGTAATCATCCCCGATTCACGGCCTACATATCGTAAGGCACAAAGTAAACCGATTGTGCGCGGGATGGGCGAGTTAGATTTGAGGGCCTTATTCCCATCTCTCAGTGTCTGCTTGTAGGCCCCGGCCCAGTTAAGACAACACAAACGAGGGATTGGAGTGACGCGCGTTGGAGTTTTCAAGCCTTGACACAGCCTCCGGTCTTCAGTCGCCTGGGAAGATGATTAGAATCTAAAAGTAGAAAGAACGATGGCTAACTGTCATGCGAGAACAGACACAAAATTTATTCAGAATTTATACAGAGGGTCACATTTAACTCAAGTGCATGGGAAGTATTTTCAACTTGACAAGTGGGGAGACCCACTTAAAGATCAGACAGTTAAGGGAAACGGAATTTCGGAACATTAATTAATTGGAAGACAGGGATCTAGATGTTCTCCTCAGTCCTTTCCCAGATGGTATTCAACTTTTCCCGCAATTGCTGGTCGTAATCTTTCATCTTGTTGTTCAGGTCCTCAGCGTAGGGGACGATGTTTTCCTGGAGTTCCTGGGCCTGTTGGACGATCTTGACCCGAAGTTCCTCAATGAAGGGGATCAGGCCCTGACGGAACTGCTCGATGCCCTGGTTTACCTTCATTTGGATCTCTTCAGAGTAGGGAGCCATCTTCTCCTTGAAGGTCTCCATGCTGAGTTGGATCATCTCCTGCAGCTCCTCCGCGCCGGTGGCCAGGTCCTGGCGGATGGTCTCCGAGTTCAGGTCGACCTGCTCCTTGAGGGTCTGCCGCAGGTTCTGGATGCTGAGGTTGATCTGCTCATTCAGCTGCTCGGCGTAAGGAGACAGCTTGCGGTTGGCCTCCTCGATGTTCTGGATAATCTGCTGCTGCATCATCTCGGCGTTGCTGCTCAACTTTTCCACCAGATCCTGGGCCAATGGACTCATCCTCCTGCTGACCTCGATAGCGTAGAGATTGGCTTCATTCATGCTCTCTCTGATCTTCTCACTTGATAAAAGGGAAGCAGATATTGCATGAATTCACCAAATAACACATGAATTCACCAATTCTGACAATGATTCTGACCCTCTGACAGTGCAGCACTCCCCCTGTACTGACCCTCTGACAGTGCAGCACTCCCTCAGTACTGACCCTCCGACAGTGCAGCACTCCCTCAGTACTGACCCTCCGACAGTGCAGCACTCCCTCAGTACTGACCCTCCGACAGTGCAGCACTCCCTCAGTACTGACCCTCCGACAGTGCGGCGCTCCCACAGTACTGACCCTCCGACAGTGCGGCGCTCCCACAGTACTGACCCTCCGACAGTGCAACACTCCCTCAGTACTGACCCTCCGACAGTGCAGCACTCCCTCAGTACTGACCCTGTGACAGTCCAGCACTCCCTCAGTACTGACCCTGTGACAGTCCAGCACTCCCTCAGTACTGACCCTGTGACAGTCCAGCACTCCCTCAGTACTGACCCTCCGACAGTGCAGCACTCCCTCAGTATTGACCCTCCGACAGTCCAGCACTCCCTCAGTACTGACCCTCCGACAGTGCAGCGCTCCCTCAGTACTGACCCTCCGACAGTGCGGCACTCCCTCAGTCCCAGCACTGGAGTGTTGGTGTAGATTTTTACGCGCTGGTCACTGGAGTGGGGTTTGAACTGACGAATGTCTGACTCAGAGGCCGGCTTGTTACCCAATGAGCCACCACATAGGTCAGATAGCAACATTACATATGGTTGGAGTTTTGAGCCAAGTGGTTGAAATATATAGACAGGAAAAATGCTCCACAATCGCAGGAACATTGCACAGACTGGACTTTGTCTTCCCTCGAGTGTAGATGATTAAGTGGGTGATCTAATCGAGGGGTTTAAGATGATTAAAGGATTCGATCGGGTCGATAGAGAGAAACTATTCCCTCTGGTCGGGGAGGGGGGAGTCCAGAACAAGGGGGCAGAACCTTAAAATTGGAGCCAGGCTGTTCAGGGGTGATGTCAGGAAGCATTTCTTCACACAAAGGGGAGTGGGAATCTGGAACTCTCTCCCCCAGAAAGCTGTCGAGGCTGGAGGGGGGTTAATTGGAAATTTCCAAACTGAGATGGATAGATTTTTTGTCGGGGAAGGGGATTAAGGGTTACAGGACCAAGGCGGGGAGATGGAGTTAAGATACAGATCAGCCACAATCTAAATGAATGGCAGGATATGTTTGAGGGGCTGAATGGCCTCATCCTAGTCCTACACTCAGAGAGGGTGCTTATCGTCCATATTTCATTCCCCAAATGTCACACTTCTATAATTTCTCAAGGTTAAATTCCGTCTCCCGTTGTCCTGCACACTCTCATATCTTGTCGGGTTATTGGGTAATTTCGGAGTCCCCTCCTTCACTGTCACCGTGCCCTCGAGTTTGGAATCAGTTACAAACTTGACTGTTTTCCTTTGAGTTTCTGAACCCAGGTCATGGTTGCGAATTAGAAACGGTCGTGGTGCCAGTGTTGCGTTTCAAAGGACCCCATTACGTACCCAGAGACCCCACTCCCCCACTATCATAACCCAACTCTTCAAATGATTACTCATTAACCCCTACCCTTTAACCCATTTCTTATTTTATCGCAAGTGAGGGTTTTGAGAGATGGTCTTCGATGGGAGAGTTAGGGGACCAGAGGGATGGTCTTAGATGGGAGAGTTAGGAGACTAGAGGGATGGTCTTTGATGGGAGAGTTAGGGGACTGGAGGGATGGTCTTCAATGGGAGAGTTAGGGGACTAGAGGGATGGTCTTCGATGGGAGAGTTAGGGGACTAGAGGGATGGTCTTCGATGGGAGAGTTAGGGGATAGAGGGATGGTCTTCGATGGGAGAGTTAGGGGACTAGAGGGATGGTCTTCGATGGGAGAGTTAGGGGACTCGAGGGATGGTCTTCGATAGGAGAGTTAGGAGACTAGAGGGATGGTCTTTGATGGGAGAGTTAGGGGACTGGAGGGATGGTCTTCAATGGGAGAGTTAGGGGATAGAGGGATGGTCTTCGATAGGAGAGTTAGGGGACTAGAGGGATGGTCTTCGATGGGAGAGTTGGGGGACTCGAGGGATGGTCTTCGATGGGAGAGTTAGGGGACTAGAGGGATGGTCTTCGATGGGAGAGTTAGGGGACCAGAGGGATGGTCTTCGATGGGAGAGTTAGGGGACTAGAGGGATGGTCTTCGATGGGAGAGTTAGGGGACGAGAGGGATGGTCTTCGATGGGAGAGTTAGGGGACCAGAGGGATGGTCTTTGATGGGAGAGTTAGGGGACTAGAGGGATGGTCTTCGATGGGAGAGTTAGGGGACTGGAGGGATGGTCTTCGATGGGAGAGTTAGGGGATAGAGGCATGGTCATCGATGGGAGAGTTAACGGACTGGAGGGATGGTCTTCGATGGGAGAGTTAGGAGACTAGAGGGATGGTCTTCGATGGGAGAGTTAGGAGACTAGAGGGATGGTCTTCGATGGGAGAGTTAGGGGACTAGAGGGATGGTCTTCGATGGGAGAGTTAACGGACTGGAGGGATGGTCTTCGATGGGAGAGTTAGGAGACTAGAGGGATGGTCTTTGATGGGCTGAATATTCTTTTCAGATTTCAGTATTTCCACACTACTGTGTGATGGGAATCTGCACCTACTTGATCTCTGACCCCAGCTCGGACTGCTTGATAGCGTCAAGTTTTTCCTGTGCAATGTCCGTTGCTTGACTGACATAATCCCAAAAGGCAGCTTTTGCTTCCTCAAACCTCGTGCGGTGTTCCTGTTGCCATGGAAACAAGAAGGCCTGGGAGCCTGTGAAGAAAGAAAGGTCGCTGGGTCAGGCGATGGCGATTCTCTTTCTGAATGACACGGTGACAGGAACATCAAACACCTTGCATTTATATAGCAACTTTATTGCAGTTAAAGATCCCAATATCTTCACAGGAGCATATATCAGTCACAATCTGACCCCGAGCCACATCAGGAGATATTAGGGACCGGCAACCATAAGCTCGGTCAAAGAGGTCGGTTTTTAAGGAGTGTCTTAAAGTAGGAGAGAGAGAGAGAGAGGCGGAGAGGTTTAGGGAGGGAATTCCAGAGCTTAGGGCCCCAGGCAGCTGAAGGCACGGCCACCAATGGTGGAGCAATGGGAATTGGGGGATGGGCAAGAGGGCGGAATTGGAGGAGGACAGAGATCTCGGAGGGTTGTAGGGGCTGGAGGAGGTTACAGAGATAGGGAGGGTTGTAGAGGCTGGAGGAGGTTAGAGAGAGAGGGAAGGTTGTAGGGGCTGGAGGAGGTTACAAAGATAGGGAGGGGTGTAGGGTCTGGAGGAGGTTACAGAGATAGGGAAGGTTGTAGGGTCTGGAGGAGGTTACAGAGATAGGGAGGGTTGTAGGGTCTGGAGGAGGTTACAGAGATAGGGAAGGTTGTAGGGGCTGGAGGAGGTTACAGAGATTGGGAGGGTTGTAGAGGCTGGAGGAGGTTACAGAGATAGGGAGGGTTGTAGAGGCTGGAGGAGGTTAGAGAGAGAGGGAGGGTTGTCGGGGCTGGAGGAGGTTACAAAGATAGGGAGGGGAGTAGGGTCTGGAGGAGGTTACAGAGATAGGGAGGGTTGTAGGGTCTGGAGGACGTTACAGAGATAGGGAAGGTTGTAGGGGCTGGAGGAGGTTACAGAGATAGGGAGGGGTGTAGGGTCTGGAGGAGGTTACAGAGATAGGGAAGGTTGTAGGGGCTGGAGGAGGTTACAGAGATAGGGAGGGTTGTAGGGGCTGGAGGAGATTACAGAGATAGGGAGAGTTGTAGGGGCTGGAGGAGGTTACAGAGATAGGGAGGGTTGTAGGGGCTGGATGAGGTTACAGAGATATGGAGAGTTGTAGGGGCTGGATGAGGTTACAGAGATAGGGAGGGGTGTAGGGGCTGAAGGAGGTTACAGAGATAGGGAGGGTTGTAGGGGCTGGAGGAGGTTACAGAGTTAGGGAGGGTTGTAGAGGCTAGAGGAGGTTACAGAGATAGGGAGGGTTGTCCGGGCTGGAGGAGGTTACAGAGATAGGGAGGGTTGTAGGGGCTGGATGAGGTTACAGGGATAGGGAGGGTTGTAGGGGCTGGAGGAGGTTACAGGGATAGGGAGGGTTGTAGGGGCTGGATGAGGTTACAGAGATAGGGAGGGTTGTAGGGGCTGGAGGAGGTTACAGGGATAGGGAGGGGTGTCGGGGCTGGAGGAGGTTACAGAGATAGGGAGGGTTGTAGGGGCTGGAGGAGGTTACAGAGATAGGGAGGGTTGTAGGGGCTGGAGGAGGTTACAGAGATAGGGAGGGGTGTCGGGGCTGAAGGAGGTTACAGAGATAGGGAGGGTTGTAGGGGCTGGAGGAGGTTACAGAGATAGGGAGGGTTGTCGGGGCTGAAGGAGGTTACAGAGATAGGGACGGGTGTAGGGGCTGGAGGAGGTTACAGAGATAGGGAGGGTTGTCGGGGCTGGAGGAGGTTACAGAGATAGGGAGAGTTGTCGGGGCTGGAGGAGGTTACAGAGATAGGGAGGGGTGTAGGGGCTGGAGGAGGTTACAGAGATAGGGAGGGTTGTCGGGGCTGAAGGAGGTTACAGAGATAGGGAGGGTTGTAGGGGCTGGAGGAGGTTACAGAGATAGGGAGAGTTGTCGGGGCTGGAGGAGGTTACAGAGATAGGGAGGGGTGTAGGGGCTGGAGGAGGTTACAGAGATAGGGAGGGGTGTAGGGGCTGGAGGAGGTTACAGAGATAGGGAGGGTTGTCGGGGCTGAAGGAGGTTACAGAGATAGGGAGGGTTGTAGGGGCTGGAGGAGGTTACAGAGATAGGGAGAGTTGTCGGGGCTGGAGGAGGTTACAGAGATAGGGAGGGTTGTCGGGGCTGAAGGAGGTTACAGAGATAGGGAGGATTGTAGAGTCTGGATAAACTGTAATCTAACAAACTACAGAGGTTAAATACATTCCAGAGACGTATTTACACAGCATTTGATCACATCTGAAAGTGTTCGACCAACGAGGAATTACTTTGTCATGTTGTGGGTAGGTAGACAGCCATCCTGTGCACAGGAAGATCCCACAAACAGCAATGACCAGCTAATCTGTGTGTGATGGTATTGATTCAGGGAATAATATTGACCAGGGTATGGTATACCAGCCGAAACGTGGGAACAGATAAGTTACGTTGCTTCAGAAAAGCAGAGTCAGTTTTATCTGATTTAGTCTGATTGGAGGTGTGAGAGTGACATTGTTTTCCCAGCGAATGAGTAAACCTGGTCTCTATTGGACCATTCAAATCTCCTCCTGTGTCAGGTGATTGGCACTTAAACACTTGCATTTCTCTAGCAACTTCGACATCCTCAGGATGTGCCAAGGGGCTTCACAGCCAATGAAGTACTTTCAAAGCGTGGTGACTGTTGTCACGTAGGAAATGCTGCAGCCAATTTGGGCACAGCAAGATCCCACAAACAGCAACGTGTTAATGACCCAAGATCACCTGTTTTCAGTGAGGGATAAATACTGGCCCCGGGAAACCGGGGAAAACTCCCCCACCCACCACCGCAAACCACCACCCCCCCCCCCACCTCGCCCTTCCAAATAGCGGCCGTGGGATCTATTACACCCAGCTGAGAGGGCAGATGGGGGTATGACATCTGATCGAAAAGCTGCACCTCCGGCACTGCAGCACTCCCTCAGCACTGGGCCCACGTGTCTCAGGCTGGGTTCAGTCTCTGGATGGGGGCTGGAGCCCAGTTTTCTAACTGTGATTGGCCATGGGTATAGCCAAATTCACTCCAATGGTTCTGGGATTTAAAGGGTTAATATTTAACATTGAGCGCGCCCTCCCCCCCCCATCAACCCCTCACCCTCACCTTCACCACTACCCCGTTCCATTCCCCCACCCATGCTCCAATGTCAACAGGGTGATCGTTCCTCCATAGCCAAGCCATGGAAGTTCAAAGTTCAGAGTTCAATGACAGGCCCGTTGAGCGGCCGTAGAGTACAAAGGTCGACCGCGTTTTCCTAAAGAGAGACCCAATGATACTGACCAGTGAAGGCCATCAACGCAAGGAGGACGCCGAAAAATTTCATGATGGCGGGAGTTTCAGGTCCAGTTGCAGGACTGAAAAAAAAATACAAAAAACATTGAAGAGACGTTAACATTTTCAGCTGATGTGCACGACCTCAACACGGGAATCACTACTCAAAGAAATAGGCCAAACACCGAGGCCAGATTAACCTCTTTTTCTTTAGAGAGAAGCAACAAATTTGCATTTATGCATCGCTTCCCACAGTCTCGGGGCATCGCAAGGCACTTTATAGCCACCGTCATGAAGCAGACACAGCTGCCAATTTTCACACAGCAAGATCCCACAAACAGCAATGTGATAATGACCCAGATCATCTGTTTTTTTTCTAGTGATGTTGGATGAGGGATAAATATTGTCCCCGGGACACCGGGGAGAACTCCCCCCCACCCCCCCCACCTGCTCTTCCAAATAGTGGCCGTGGGATCTTTTACACCCACCTGAGAGGGCAGATGAGGGTGGGCCTAACGTTTAACGCACCTCTGACAGTGCAGCACTCCCTCAGTGTTTCAGACTGAATTACACGCTCAAGTACCTCGAGTGGGACTTGAGCCCATCGCCGTGTTGCTCGGAGGTGTGCGTTACTGACTGTTAACCCGAGCAGGGGGCGGGTTCCTGAGGCGGATAACTATCCCTCAACCAACATCAGCAAAAGCAGACGATCTGAGTCAGTAACTCATCGCCCCTTGTGGGATCTTGCTGTGCGCACATGCGCCGCCGCAGTTCCCACATTACCAGAGTGACTGCACTTCAGAAAGTACTTGACTGGAGATGGTGAAAGGCACGAGAGAAGTGCACGTCTTCCTTTCTCGGACTATTTAGAAACTACTCCAACCAATTTGCCCGTTTAATATTCCCCACCCACCCCCCCCCCCAAGACTCCAAATAAGGTTCCATTGCCATCGACAACCCTTGTATAAACGATCACTGGTAATCTGCCTGCTGCAGGAGGTAAGGACAGTACTGGCTGTTTAGTCAGACTATTATACAGAGCAAAGACTTGTTGCATCATTTACGACTGTCCGCACGTAACTTTGATAATAAATCAAACCAAAATACAATCTAAATGGTTAACCTTCGAATCACAAGGTACTCTTCATCGAAACACTTACCTCTCTGGTTTAGTTGGAAGGAGAAAGCAGAGCAGATAGTTTTCGGGAACCTATATATAGGCATTCTAGTGGGCGATAAGGATACAATTTTACTCCTTCAGCATCCTAAAGTCCAACATCTTATCTCGCCTCTGACCTCACTCTCCAGCAATGTTTATGACCCCCCATCTCTGCCTGCACCCACCCCCCCCTCTCTGAAGCCTTGCTGTAACTCAGAGGCGGAGCGATTTGAGGAGCGATGGGTTTCAGTAACGATAGTTTAATTAAATGAACCGCGCCTTAAGTTAAGCATGCACTTGTGACACTGGCAGGCAACGTTACAATGTTTAAGAGAGGTTTTGGGGTAGCTTTGTGGTCGGAATAAAGTAATACGTGTGCAGTCTTAGCAATCTGCTATTTCAATTGGTGTTAACTTGTGGAAGGGTTGGCGCACAAACCATCCGACAAGGTGGCGTCTGTGTTGTTTTTGTATTTTCACCCACTTTGCTCGGAGAGAATGGGAACCTCTGTGACGAGAACCGTCTTTGCATCAGCCGATAGACTGGGGGGCTAGCTCCCATACAGCAGGAGGGTCTTACATCACTACATCACAATGAGTTGTCTCAAACCCCCCCCCGCCCTGCATACCCACCAGACAGGAGTTACCCAACAAACATAAACCTCCTGGACTCTCTAGATCAGGGTTCAAACCCAGGACCTCCTGCCTCAGAGGCAGGAATGCTAAATACCGGGCCAAAGGCGACTCCTCAACAACTACAGCAAAGGAACTCACGCAAGTATCAGTGAACGTCCAGACACGAACACGTACCAACAAGGGAGTGGGCATGTCATTGGACACCGATCACCTTGATCAATGCACATCCAACGTACGAAGGCCAATCTCAACTGGCACTGACGCCCAGGTAAAGATTGGCAAACACAGCAGAGAGTGTGGTTCCAATGTGGGATCTTGCTGTTCTGTACGGCTCAATCCCACTCCCTACGATCTATTAGAACGCTCTTAGACATCTGGTGATGTTTCTGATGGAAGATCAGAGGAGCCACCGTTTAATAATGACTAAATAATGCACAGTGTATTATTCTGCTGCTAATGTGCAGTGCAGCATATCAATGTGTATCCAGTCATGGCTACAAGGTACAATTAGGGTCAGTTAGAGGAGATTGTTCCGCAGTAGATCAACATTCATAGATATATAGATACACCTTAAGGCCCCAAACTTTGCCATGGCTTTCAATGCAGTTCAGTCCCTATATAACAAAAAAACAGGATTGACCCATTATAGAAAAGACGGAGCAGCCAAAACTTCAACTAACCTGTTGATCTATCAGAAAATGTCCTCTGACTGACCTGTTGATCAGCCTCAGAGCAATTAGCCTCTGACTGGCCTTTTGATCTGCCTCAGAGCAATTAACCTCTAACTGACCTGTTGGTCTGCCTCAGAGCAATTAGGCTCTAACTGACCTTTTGATCGGCCTCAGAACAATTAGCCTCTAACAGACCTTTTGATCTGCCTCAGAGCAATGAGCCTCTAACTGACCTTTTGATCTGCCTCAGAGCAATGAGCCTCTAACTGACCTGATGATCTACCTCAGAGCAATTAGCCTCTGACTGACCTTTTGATCTGCCTCAGAGCAATTAGGCTCTAACTGACCTTTTGATCTGCCTCAGAACAATTAGCCTCTAACAGACCTTTTGATCTGCCTCAGAGCAATTAGCCTCTAACTGACCTGTTGATCTGCCTCAGAGCAATTAGCCTCTAACTGACCTTTTGATCTGCCTCAGAGCAATTAGCCTCTAACTGACCTGTTGATCTGCCTCAGAGCAATTAGCCTCTAACTGACCTTTTGATCTGCCTCAGAACAATTAGCCTCTAACTGACCTGATGTTATCCAGGATGAGGGCATTGTGATTAGGAAGGGACACTTGGCAAGTTCCGGTGAAGTGGCAATTCCATTGGACCTGAGGAGGGTAATGGGTAACCTGATAAATGTCTTGAAGATCATAAAAGGTTCTGGTGGGGTAAATGCAGAGAAATTGTGTCAGTTGCTCGACAGAAAACACATCGAAGAGAATTGCACAAATAAATGAAGAGGAATTAGGAAAATGTCTTCATATATACTCTCTGTGCCCAGCTGTTACTGAAAGAGGACGGTGATAGATTTAAAGAAGGAGTGGATATTTACTTAAAGAGTGAGCAGGACAGGGGATTAAACTAGGTGGTTCATGAGGAGAAAATACAGGCACAGACTTGATGGGCTGAATGGCCTATTTCGGTGCTCGGACATTCGCATCTTTCATTTCTCTAGCGCCTTTAATGGAGCAGAACACTCAAGGTGCTTCCGGGGGTGTAAATCAGATGAAATCTGACCCTGAGCCACATCAGGAGATATTAGGGACTGGCGACCAAAAGCTCGGTCAAAGAGGTCAGTTTTTTAAGGAGCGTCTTAAAGGAGGAGAGAGAGAGAGGCGGAGAGGTTTAGGGAGGGAATTCCAGAGCTTAGGGCCCCAGGCAGCTGAAGGCACGGCCGCCAATGGTGGAGCGATGGGAATCGGGGGATGGGCGAGAGGGCGGAATTGGAGGAGCGCAGAGATCTTAGAGGGTTGTAGGGGCTGGAGGAGGTTACAGAGATAGGGAGGGTTGTAGGGGCTGGAGGAGGTTACAGAGATAGGGAGGGTTGTAGTGGCTGGAGGAGGTGATAGAGATAGGGAGAGTTGTAGTGGCTGGAGGAGGTGATAGAGATAGGGAGGGTTGTAGTGGCTGGAGGAGGTGATAGAGATAGGGAGGGTTGTAGTGGCTGGAGGAGGTTATAGAGATAGGGAGAGTTGTAGTGGCTGGAGGAGGTGATAGAGATAGGGAGGGTTGTAGTGGCTGGAGGAGATTACAGAGATAGGGAGGGTTGTAGTGGCTGGAGGAGGTGATAGAGATAGGGAGAGTTGTAGTGGCTGGAGGAGGTGATAGAGATAGGGAGGGTTGTAGTGGCTGGAGGAGGTGATAGAGATAGGGAGGGTTGTAGTGGCTTGAGGAGGTTATAGAGATAGGGAGGGTTGTAGTGGCTGGAGGAGGTTATAGAGATAGGGAGGGTTGTAGTGGCTGGAGGAGGTGATAGAGATAGGGAGGGTTGTAGTGGCTGGAGGAGGTTATAGAGATAGGAAGGGTTGTAGGGGCTGGAGGAGGTTACAGAGATAGGGAGGGTTGTAGGGACTGGAGGAGGTTACAGAGATAGGGAGGGTTGCAGGGGCTGGAGGAGATTACAGAGATAGGGAGGGTTGTAGTGGCTGGAGGAGGTTACAGAGATAGGGAGGGTTGTAGGGGCTGGAGGAGGTGACAGAGATAGGGAGGGTTGTAGGGGCTGGAGGAGTTTACAGAGATAGGGAGGATTGTAGGGGCTGGAGGAGGTTACAGAGATAGGGAGGGTTGTAGGGGCTGGAGGAGGTTATAGAGATAGGGAGGGTTATAGGGGCTGGAGGAGGTTACAGAGATAGGGAGTGGGCTGCAGGAGGTTACAGAGATAGGGAGTGGGCTGCAGGAGGCTACAGAGATAGGGAGTGGGCTGGAGGAGGTTACAGAGATAGGGAGTGGGCTGGAGGAGGTTACAGAGATAGGGAGGGTTGTAGGGGCTGGAGGAGGTTACAGAGATAGGGAGTGGGCTGGAGGAGGTTACAGAGGTAGGGAGGGTTGTAGGGGCTGGAGGAGGTTACAGAGATAGGGAGGGTTGTAGGGGCTGGAGGAGGTTACAGAGATAGGGAGGGTTGTAGGGGCTGGAGGAGGTTACAGAGACAGGGAGTGGGCTGGAGGAGGTTACTGAGACAGGGAGTGGGCTGGTGGAGGTTACAGAGACAGGGAGTGGGCTGGAGGAGGTTACAGAGATAGGGAGTGGGCTGGAGGGGGTTACTGAGACAGGGAGTGGGCTGGAGGAGGTTACTGAGACAGGGAGTGGGCTGGAGGAGGTTACAGAGACAGGGAGTGGGCTGGAGGAGGTTACTGAGACAGGGAGTGGGCTGGTGGAGGTTACAGAGACAGGGAGTGGGCTGGAGGAGGTTACTGAGACAGGGAGTGGGCTGGTGGAGGTTACAGAGACAGGGAGTGGGCTGGAGGAGGTTACTGAGACAGGGAGTGGGCTGGTGGAGGTTACAGAGACAGGGAGTGGGCTGGAGGAGGTTACTGAGACAGGGAATGGGCTGGTGGAGGTTACAGAGATAGGGAGTGGGCTGGAGGAGGTTACTGAGACAGGGAGTGGGCTGGTGGAGGTTACAGAGACAGGGAGTGGGCTGGTGGAGGTTACAGAGACAGGGAGTGGGCTGGAGAAGGTTACAGAGACAGGGAGTAGGCTGGAGGAGGTTACAGAGACAGGGAGTGGGCTGGAGGAGGTTACAGAGGCAGGGAGTGGGCTGGAGGAGGTTACAGAGATAGGGAGTGGGCTGGAGGAGGTTACAGAGATAGGGAGTGGGCTGGAGGAGGTTACAGAGACAGGGAGTGGGCTGGAGGAGGTTACAGAGATAGGGAGTGGGCTGGTGGAGGTTACAGAGACAGGGAGTGGGCTGGTGGAGGTTACAGAGACAGGAAGTGGGCTGGAGGAGGTTACAGAGACAGGGAGTGGGCTGGAGGAGGTTACAGAGATAGGGAGTGGGCTGGAGGAGGTTACAGAGATAGGGAGTGGGCTGGAGGAGGTTACAGAGATAGGGAGTGGGCTGGAGGAGGTTACAGAGACAGGGAGTGGGCTGGAGGAGGTTACAGAGACAGGGAGTGGGCTGGAGGAGGTTACAGAGACAGGGAGTGGGCTGGAGGAGGTTGCAGAGATAGGGAGTGGGCTGGAGGAGGTTACAGAGACAGGGAGTGGGCTGGAGGAGGTTACTGAGATAGGGAGTGGGCTGGAGGAGGTTACAGAGATAGGGAGTGGGCTGGAGGAGGTTACAGAGATAGGGAGTGGGCTGGAGGAGGTTACAGAGACAGGGAGTGGGCTGGAGGAGGTTACAGAGACAGGGAGTGGGCTGGAGGAGGTTACAGAGACAGGGAGTGGGCTGGAGGAGGTTACAGAGACAGGGAGTGGGCTGGAGGAGGTTACAGAGACAGGGAGTGGGCTGGAGGAGGTTACAGAGATAGGGAGTGGGCTGGAGGAGGTTACAGAGACAGGGAGTGGGCTGGAGGAGGTTACAGAGACAGGGAGTGGGCTGGAGGAGGTTACAGAGATAGGGAGTGGGCTGGAGGAGGTTACAGAGATAGGGAGTGGGCTGGAGGAGGTTACAGAGACAGGGAGTGGGCTGGAGGAGGTTACAGAGACAGGGAGTGGGCTGGAGGAGGTTACAGAGACAGGGAGTGGGCTGGAGGAGGTTACAGAGACAGGGGGTGGGCTGGAGGAGGTTACAGAGACAGGGAGTGGGCTGGAGGAGGTTACAGAGACAGGGAGTGGGCTGGAGGAGGTTACAGAGACAGGGAGTGGGCTGGAGGAGGTTACAGAGACAGGGAGTGGGCTGGAGGAGGTTACAGAGACAGGGAGTGGGCTGGAGGAGGTTACAGAGACAGGGAGTGGGCTGGAGGAGGTTACAGAGATAGGGAGTGGGCTGGAGGAGGTTACAGAGATAGGGAGTGGGCTGGAGGAGGTTACAGAGATAGGGAGTGGGCTGGAGGAGGTTACAGAGATAGGGAGTGGGCTGGAGGAGGTTACAGAGATAGGGAGTGGGCTGGAGGAGGTTACAGAGACAGGGAGTGGGCTGGAGGAGCTTTGGAGGGATTTGAAAAGAAGAATGAGGATATTAATATTGAGATGATTCCGGACTGGAATTGAGCAGGATGGGTCAGCGGCAGAACTGAGGACAAAGCCAAGTTCAAGGAGATAAGTTTGAGGCTGGTTTGAAGACGATCGGGCACTAAGATACATACTGCAACACACCTTTAATCCAGGCCTCATGAAATGGGGGTCCCTACACCGGATGGGATCGTCACGTCAGTTTTTTTTTGCTTGAATAAGTATTTTTACAATCGAGTGACCTGTTTGGACCAGCTCATAAACCATTAAGAGTTAAATGTAAATGCATCATTGTGTGCCCCAAGCTTGTATTCCCTCGAGTGTAGATGATTAAGGGGGTGATCTAATCGAGGGGTTTAAGATGATTAAAGGATTGGATCGGGTCGATAGAGAGAAATGATTTCCTCTGGTCGGGGGGGAGATTCCAGAACAAGGGGGAAGAACCTTAAAATCGGAGCCAGGCCGTTCAGGGGTGATGTCAGGAAGCATTTCTTCACACAAAGGGGAGTGGGAATCTGGAATTCTCTCCCCCAGAAAGCTGTCGAGGCTGGAGGTGGGGGGGGGGGGGGGGATCAATTGGAAATTTCAAAACGGAGATGGATAGATTTTCGTTGGATGAGGGGATTAAGGGTTACAGAACCAAGGCGGGGAGATGGAGTTAAGATACAGAACAGCCACGATCTAAATGATTGGCGGGACGGGCTCGAGGGGCTGAATGGCCTGTTCCTGATCACCGAACTGCAGGATGTCACGTGGAGGCCAGACCAGCTGGTGTCTGTACGTTTGTAGGATAATTTCCCATTACCCTCTTGCTTGTAATCCCACCTGGTCATTGGCCAGATTTACTGGTGCCATTTTCACAGCTTTGCCAGGCGGCATTTGAACTCAGGACCATGAGTTATAAGTTCAGTAACGTAACCACCTCACTGCTGTACTCCTGATACGCTCGTAGGCTGTTGGAGTGATCGAGACGACCTTTGGACAGACACCACGAACATGGCAAGCTCTTCCACGAACTTTAACACTCAAACGTTGCAGAGTCCAAAGGTTCTGGCCAACAAATGTCTTGACAACATCATCGAGTGAAAGAATGAGGCAGATAAACGAAACCCAAACCACATTGGCAGTCACACAGGCAAGGTCCACTAACAGTTCCACTTGATATAATTGTATCACTTTGAATCTACAGCACAGAAACTGGCCATTCGGCCCATCTACTCCGTGCTGGTGTTTCTGCTCCACACCAGCCTCCTCCCACCCCTTCTCCCTCTCACCCTATCGCCATATCCTTCCATTCCTTTCTCCCTCATGTGTTTATCCAGCTTCCCCTTAAATACTTGGATACTATTCACCTCGACCACTCCCTGTGGGAGCGAGTTCCACATTCTCACCACTCTCCTGGGGAAAGAGGTTTCTCCGGAATTCCCAATTGGATTTATTAGTGACTGTCTTATATTGATGGCCCCTAGTTCTGGTCTCCGCCCCCCCCCACCCCAGCAAGTGGAAACATTTTCTCTATGCCTACCCAATCGAAACCCCTTTTATCATTTGAAAGACCTCAATCAGGTCACCCCTCAGCCTTTCCAGACAGACTGTGTTTGGACCAATCCCTTCCCCCGCAGCCTGGAAAATCTGTCTTGTGAATGAACCTTTCACTGGTCACCGAGAGATTGGAGTCCATAATCGGAGAGCAGTAAAAACAACCAGCTCAGTCTCCACACTCACCACCCACCCCCCCCCCCCCCCCCACCACCCCCCCTCCTCCCTCCGCATCCTCTCCCTGTTCAGGAAGGGTAAAAAAAAACAAGATTACACCTTTATCAGCAAGCGGAGCCTATTAACCCTTTAAATACTGGACGTAGCTGGCTCAAAACTCTTCCAGGATCGATGCCTGGCAGTGCCCGACCTGAAGCAGCATGAACCCGGGTAACAATGCCACCGTTCGCCCATTATTCCTGGCCAAATCCTGCTGATGTGGTAGGTTTCAATGGAGGCCCCAGGCTTCGAGGCCTTGTGTTAATCCCTTGAAAGGTGCCAAACCAATGCAATTTCACTCGCAAACCCGGATTGGCTGCAGGGTTAACATCTGTCACCCTGTCATACCAGCAAGGTAAACAAAGACCTGCATTTCTCTAGCGCCTTCCACATCCTCCGGGCAACTCAGTGCGTTTCATAGCCAATGAAGTATTTGTTTGAAGTGCGCTCACTATTGTAAACGAGACAGCCAATTTGCGCACAGCAAGATCCCACAAACAGCAATGTTGATAATGACCCAGATCATCTGTTTTTTTTTTATTGATGTTGTTTGAGGGATAAATATTGTCCCCAGGACACCGGGGAGAACTCCCCCCCACCCTCCCTGCTCTTCTTCCAAATAGTGGCCGTGGGATCTTTTACACCCAGCTGAGAGGGCAGACGGGGGCTTCGGTTTAATGTCTCATTGAAAGACGGAACCTCCAACAGTGCAGCACTCCCTCAGTACTGACTCTCCGACAGTGCAGCACTCCCTCAGTACTGACCCTCCGACAGTGCAGCACTCCCTCAGTACTGACCCTCCGACAGTGCAGCACTCCCTCAGTACTGACCCTCCGACAGTGCAGCACTCCCTCAGTACTGACCCTCCTACAGTGCAGCACTCCCTCAGTACTGACCCTCCAACAGTGCAGCACTCCCTCAGTACTGACCCTCCGACAGTGCAGCACTCCCTCAGTACTGACCCTCTGACAGTGCAGCACTCCCTCAGTACTGACCCTCCGACAGTGCAGCACTCCCTCAGTACTGACCCTCTGACAGTGCAGCACTCTCTCAGTACTGACCCTCTGACAGTGCAGCACTCCCTCAGTACTGCTATATGCTTGGTATTATGTGTCACCTCAAACTAGGTTCATTCTTTCATCGTGCTGGGGAGTTGAGGCGAGAAGTCTCGCCCCAGCATTTGTTCGCACCTCTGCTCACTCTGTGGTTTCCCCCGGTCACTGAGTGTTAACAACATCGTAAACACGGGTGGAGGAAGATTTCCCCACTCGCTGCGTGTTAACTACATCCTTTTGCTCTGCCCCTCCCTCCACTCCCTATCTCTGTAACCTCCTCCAGCTCCTACAACCCTCCCTATCTCTGTAACCTCCTCCAGCTCCTACAACCCTCCCTATCTCTGTAACCTCCTCCAGCCTCTACAACCCTCCCTATCTCTAACCTCCTCCAGCCCCTACAACCCTCCCTATCTCTGTAACCTCCTCCAGCCCCACAAACCTCCCTATCTCTGTAACCTCCTCCAGCCCCTACAACCCTCCCTATCTCTAACCTCCTCCAGCCCCTCCAACCCTCCCTATCTCTGTAACGTCCTCCAGCCCCTACAACCCTCCCTATCTCTGTAACCTCCTCCAACCCCTACAACCCTCCCTATCTCTGTAACCTCCTCCAGCCCCTACAACCCTCCCTATCTCTGTAACCTCCTCCAGCCCCTACAACCCTTCCTATCTCTGTAACTGCCTCCAGCCCCTACAACCCTCCCTATCTCTGTAACCTCCTCCAGCCCCTACAACCCTCCCTATCTCTGTAACCTCCTCCAACCCCTCCAACCCTCCCTATCTCTGTAACCTCCTCCAGCCCCTACAACCCTCCCTATCTCTAACCTCCTCCAGCCCCTACAACCCTCCCTATCTCTGTAACCTCCTCCAGCCCCACAAACCTCCCTATCTCTGTAACCTCCTTCAGCCCTTACAACCCTCCCTATCTCTGTAACCTCCTCCAACCCCTCCAACCCTCCCTATCTCTGTCATCTCCTCCAGCCCCTACAACCCTCCCTATCTCTGTCATCTCCTCCAGCCCCTACAACCTCCGAGATCTCTGCCCTCCTCCCATCCGATTCCCATCGCTCCACCATTGGCGGCCGTGCCTTCAGCTGCCTGAGCCCCAGGCCCAGTCCGATTTGATTGGCCTCACTGTGTGGAAGAGGAAGGTGAGAACAGACAGAGCTGAGCACAGATAAAAAGCCAGACAGTCCCATGAGCAGACGTATTGTGTGGCAATGAATCAGACAGGGGTTTCCTGAGTCACTGCGATGGGGGTCGGAATCTCCCAGCTCAGTGTCTATTAGAGAGGCTCCTGTGACAGACAGGATAACTGTCAGAATAACTCTCCACGTTTACAACTGTATACATTTACTTCATAGGTAACCATCTCACACTCACGCACACTCACACTCACACTCACTCACACACACTCACACTCACTCACACACACTCACACACACTCACACTCACACACTCACTCACTCACACTCACACTCGCACACACTCACACTCACACTCACTCACACTCACACACTCACACTCACACACACACTCACTCTCACACACTCACATTCACTCACACACACTCACACACTCACACACACACTCACACTCACACACTCACTTTCACACTCACATTCACTCACACACACTCACACACTCACTCACTCACACTCGCATACACTCACACTCACACACACACTCACACACTCACACTCACTCACACACACTCACACTCACTCACACACACTCACACTCACACACACTCACACACTCACTCACTCACTCACTCACACTCACACTCGCACACACTCACACTCACACACTCACACTCACTCTCACACTCACATTCACTCACACACACACTCACACACACTCACACTCACACACTCACTCTCACACTCACATTCACTCACACACTCGCTCACTCACACTCGCATACACTCACACTCACACTCACACTCACTCTCACACTCACATTCACTCACACACTCTCACACACTCGCTCACTCACACTCGCATACACTCACACTCACACACACTCACTCACACACACTCACACTCACTCACACACACACACTCACTCACACTCACGCACACTCACAATCATGCACACTCACACACGTTCACTCACATACTCACACACACTCATACACACACACTCGCACTCACTCACACATGCACACTCACACGCACACACACACACGCTCATACACACACTCACACACACTCATACACACACACACTCACATTCACACACTCACAAACACTGACCCACACGCTCACACTCATACACTCACACTCATACACACTCACACTCACACTCATACATACACAGACTCATACACTCAAACTTACACACATACACAGTCACACACTTTCATCTGTTCCCATGATGCTACCTTCCACACCAGTACTTCTGAAATGTCTTCATTTTACCTCAGTGGAGGATCCCCTCCACTGTGGTGAACAGGACCCTTGACCGTGTCCATCCCATTTCCCACATTACTACCTTCACCCCTTCCCCTCCCCCTCCCCCTTGTCCTCACCTTCTATCCCACCAGCCTCCACATTACACACATCATCCTCCAGCATTTCACCCACATCCAGTTCAGTCCAACACCAGCCAGATATCCTGCTCCCCTCTCACTCCAGCCCACATGCTGACACCCTGGTCCACTCCTCAGTCACCCTCAACACCCTCTCCACTTCCCCGGCACCTTCCTGTGCAAGCACAGGAGATGTAACATCTGAATTAAAAGCAAAATACTGTAACATCTGTGCTTTTCCCTCCCTCCTTCGCACGGTGCAAGGCCCCAAACACTCCTTCCAGGTGAAAGAGTGATTTACTAGTACTTCCAATTTAGTCACTGTATTCTGTAACTGGGAGAGAGCCTGTGATTTCAGGGTATTTACCCAGTGTGATATCAGGGTATTTACCCAGTGTGATATCAGGATATTTACTCAGTGTGACTTCAGGGTATTTACCCAGTGTGATATCAGGGTATTTACCCAGTGTGATATCAGGATATTTACTCAGTGTGACTTCAGGGTATTTACCCAGTGTGATATCAGGGTATTTACCCAGTGTGATTTCAGGATATTTACTCAGTGTGACTTCAGGGTATTTACCCAGTGTGATATCAGGGTATTTACTCAGTGTGATGTCAGGATATTTACCCAGTGTGATTTCAGGGTATTTACCCAGTGTGACTTCAGGGTATTTACTCAGTGTGATTTCAGGATATTTACCCAGTGTGATTTCAGGATATTTACCCAGTGTGATATCAGGGTATTTACTCAGTGTGATTTCAGGATATTTACCCAGTGTGATTTCAGGGTATTTACCCAGTGTGATATCAGGGTATTTACTCAGTGTGATTTCAGGATATTTACCCAGTGTGATTTCAGGGTATTTACCCAGTGTGATATCAGGGTATTTACTCAGTGTGATATCAGGATATTTACCCAGTGTGATATCAGGGTATTTACTCAGTGTGATTTCAGGATATTTACCCAGTGTGATTTCAGGGTATTTACTCAGTGTGATTTCAGGGTATTTACCCAGTGTGATATCAGGATATTTACCCAGTGTGATATCAGGATATTTACTCAGTGTGATTTCAGGGTATTTACCCAGTGTGATTTCAGGGTATTTACTCAGTGTGATTTCAGGGTATTTACCCAGTGTGATTTCAGGATATTTACCCAGTGTGATATCAGGATATTTACCAGTGTGATTTCAGGATATTTACTCAGTGTGATTTCAGGGTATTTACCCAGTGTGATTTCAGGGTATTTACTCAGTGTGATTTCAGAGTATTTACCCAGTGTGATTTCAGGATATTTACCCAGTGTGATATCAGGATATTTACCAGTGTGATTTCAGGATATTTACCCAGTGTGATATCAGGATATTTACCAGTGTGATTTCTGGGTATTTACCCAGTGTGATATCAGGATATTTACCAGTGTGATTTCAGGGTATTTACTCAGTGTGATTTCAGGATATTTACCCAGTGTGATTTCAGGGTATTTACTCAGTGTGATTTCAGGGTATTTACCCAGTGTGATTTCAGGATATTTACCCAGTGTGATATCAGGATATTTACCAGTGTGATTTCAGGGTATTTACTCAGTGTGATATCAGGATATTTACCCAGTGTGATATCAGGATATTTACCCAGTGTGATTTCAGGGTATTTACTCAGTGTGATTTCAGGATATTTACCCAGTGTGATTTCAGGGTATTTACTCAGTGTGATTTCAGGATATTTACCCAGTGTGATTTCAGGGTGTTTACTCAGTGTGATATCAGGGTATTTACTCAGTGTGATTTCAGGGTATTTACCCAGTGTGATATCAGGGTATTTACCCTGTGTGATTTCAGGGTATTTACCCAGTGTGATATCAGGATATTTACCCTGTGTGATTTCAGGGTATTTACCCAGTGTCCTATCAGGGTATTTACCCAGTGTGATATCATGGTAATTATCCTGTGTGACTTCATGCTATTTACTTAGTATGATATCACTGTAATAATGCAGTGTCATATCAGGGTATTTACCCAGTGTGATATCAGGGTATTTACCCAGTGTGATATCAGGATATTTACCCAGTGTGATATCATGGTAATTATCCTGTGTGATATCATGGTATTTACCCAGTGTCATATCAGGGTATTTACCCAGTGTGATATCAGGGTATTTACCCAGTGTGATATCAGGATATTTACCCAGTGTGATATCATGGTAATTATCCTGTGTCCTCAGTACCTTGCTCTACGGCAGCGAGGCCTGGACAACGTATGCCAGCCAAGAGCGACGTCTCAATTCATTCCATCTTCGCTGCCTTCGGAGAATACTTGGCATCAGGTGGCAGGACTATATCTCCAACACAGAAGTCCTTGAAGCGGCCAACACCCCCAGCTTATACACACTACTGAGTCAGCGGCGCTTGAGATGGCTTGGCCATGTGAGCCGCATGGAAGATGGCAGGATCCCCAAAGACACATTGTACAGCGAGCTCGCCACTGGTATCAGACCCACCGGCCGTCCATGTCTCCGTTATAAAGACGTCTGCAAACGCGACATGAAATCGTGTGACATTGATCACAAGTCGTGGGAGTCAGTTGCCAGCATTCGCCAGAGCTGGCGGACAGCCATAAAGACAGGGCTAAATTGTGGCGAGTCGAAGAGACTTAGCAGTTGGCAGGAAAAAAGACAGAGGCGCAAGGGGAGAGCCAACTGTGCAACAGCCCCAACAAACAAATTTCTCTGCAGCACCTGTGGAAGAGCCTGTCACTCCAGAATTGGCCTTTATAGCCACTCCAGGCGCTGCTTCACAAACCACTGACCACCTCCAGGCGCGTATCCATTGTCTCTCGAGATAAGGAGGCCCAAAAGAAAAAAAAGAATCCTGTGTGATATCAGGGTATTTACCCAGTGTCATATCAGGGTATTTACCCAGTGTGATATCATGGTAATTATCCTGTGTGATATCAGGGTATTTACCCAGTGTCATATCAGGGTATTTACCCTGTGTGACTTCATACTATTTACCCAGTGTGATATCACTGTAATTATGCAGCGTGATATCAGGATATTTACTCAGTGTGATATCAGGGTATTTACTCAGTGTTATATTGGGGTGTTTACCCAGTGTGATTTCATGCTGTTTACCCAGTGTGATATCACAGTAATTATGCAGTGTGACACTGGGTAAATACCCTGATATCACACTGCATAATTACTGTGATACCATGGTAATTATGCAGTGTCATATCAGGGTATTTACCCAGTGTAATATCACAGTATTTACCCAGTGTGATATCACAGTAATTATGCAGTGTGATATCAGGGTATTTACCCATTGTCATATCAGGGCATTTACCCACTGTGACATAGGGGTATTTAGCCAGTGCATGATATCAGGGTATTTACCCAGTATGATATCGGGGATGTTTGCCCAGTGTGATATCAGGTGTTTGCCCAATGTTATATTGGGATATTTACCCAGTGTTTATTTTATTTATTTATTTTATTTAGAGATGCAGCACTGAAACAGGCCCTTCGGCCCACCGTGTCTGTGCTGACCATCAACCACCCATTTATACTAATACTGCACTAATCCCATATTCCGACCACATTACCAATATTCCCCTACCACCTACCTACACTAGGGGCAATTTATAATGGCCAATTTACCTATCAACCTGCAAGTCTTTGGGTGTGGGAGGAAACCGGAGCACCCGGCAGAAAACCCACGCGGTGACGGGGAGAACTTGCAAACTCTGCAAAGGCAGTACCCAGAATTGAACCCAGGTCGCTGGAGCTGTGAGGCTGCGTGCTAACCACTGCGCAACTGTGCCGCCCTACACAGTGTTATATTGGGGTAGTTACCCAGTGTTATATTGTGGTATTTGCCCAGTGTAATATTGGGGTATTTACCCAGTGTTATATCAGGGTATTTACCCAGTGTTATATTGGGGTATTTGCCCAGTGTAATATCAGGGTATTTACCCAGTGTTATATCAGAGTATTTACCCAGTGTGATATTGGGGTATTTACCCAGTGTCATATCAGGGTATTTACCCAGTGTTATATCAGAGTATTTACCCAGTGTGATATTGGGGTATTTACCCAGTGTCATATCAGGGTATTTACCCAGTGTTATATCAGAGTATTTACCCAGTGTAATATTGGGGTATTTACCCAGTGTTATATCAGGGTATTTACCTCGTGTTATATTGGGGTATTTGCCCAGTGTAATATCAGGGTATTTACCCAGTGTTATATCAGAGTATTTACCCAGTGTGATATTGGGGTATTTACCCAGTGTCATATCAGGGTATTTACCCAGTTTGATATCAGGGTATTTACCCAGTGTGATATCAAGGTGTTTGCCCAATGTTATATCAGGGTATTTGCCCAGTGTGATATCAGGGTATTTACCTAGTGTGATATCGGGGTGATTACCCAGTGTTATATTGGGGTGTTTACTCAGTGTGAGATCGGGGTATTTGCCCAGTGTGATATCAGAGCATTTGCACAGTGTGGTATTGGAGTATTTACCCAGTGTTATATTGGGGTATTTACCCAGTGTTATATTGTGGTATTTGCCCAGTGTAATATTGGGGTATTTACCCAGTGTTATATTGGGGTATTTACCCAGTGTGATATCAGGGTATTTGCCCAGTGTAATATTGGGGTATTTACCCAGTGTTATATTGGGGTATTTACCCAGTGTTATATTGGAGTATTTACCCAGTGTGATATCGGGGTATTTACACAGTGTGATATCGGGGTATTTACAGAGTGTGATATCGGGGTATTTACCCAGTGTTATATTGGGGTATTTACCCAGTGCTATATTGTGGTATTTACCCAGTGTAATATTGGAATATTTACCCAGTGTTATATTGGGGTATTTACCCAGTGTTATATTGTGGTATTTGCCCAGTGTAATATTGGGGTATTTGCCCAGTGTTATATTGGGGTATTTACCCAGTGTTATATTGGGGTATTTACCCAGTGTTATATTGTGGTATTTTCCCAGTCTAATATTGGGGTATTTGCCCAGTGTTATATTGGGGTATTTACCCAGTGTTATATTGGGGTATTTACCCAGTGCTATATTGTGGTATTTGCCCAGTGTAATATTGGGATATTTCACTAGTGTTATATTGGTGCAGTTACCTAGTGTTAGATTGGGGTATTTGCCCAGTGTAATATTGGGGTATTTACCCAGTGTTATATTGTGGTAATTGCCCAGTGTAATATTGGGGTATTTACCCAGTGTTATATTGGGGTATTTACCCAGTGTGATATCAGGGTATTTGCCCAGTGTAATATTGGGGTATTTACCCAGTGTTATATTGGGGTATTTACCCAGTGTTATATTGGAGTATTTACCCAGTGTGATATCGGGGTATTTACACAGTGTGATATCGGGGTATTTACAGAGTGTGATATCGGGGTATTTACCCAGTGTTATATTGGGGTATTTACCCAGTGCTATATTGTGGTATTTACCCAGTGTAATATTGGAATATTTACCCAGTGTTATATTGGGGTATTTACCCAGTGTTATATTGTGGTATTTGCCCAGTGTAATATTGGGGTATTTGCCCAGTGTTATATTGGGGTATTTACCCAGTGTTATATTGGGGTATTTACCCAGTGTTATATTGTGGTATTTTCCCAGTCTAATATTGGGGTATTTGCCCAGTGTTATATTGGGGTATTTACCCAGTGTTATATTGGGGTATTTACCCAGTGCTATATTGTGGTATTTGCCCAGTGTAATATTGGGATATTTCACTAGTGTTATATTGGTGCAGTTACCTAGTGTTAGATTGGGGTATTTGCCCAGTGTAATATTGGGGTATTTACCCAGTGTTATATTGTGGTATTTGCTCAGTGTAATATTGGTGTATTTACCCAGTGTTATATTGGGGTAGTTACCCAGTGTTATATTGGGGTATTTGCCCAGTGTAATATTGGGGTATCTGCCCAGTGTAATATTGGGGTATTTACCCAGTGTTATATTGGGGTATTTACCAGTGTGATATCGGGGTATTTACCCAGTGTTATATTGGGGTATTTACCCAGTGTGATATCGGGGTATTTACACAGTGTAATATTGGGGTATTTACCCAGTGTTATATTGTGGTATTTACCCAGTGTGATATCGGGGTATTTACACAGTGTTGTAATGGGGTATTTACACAGTGTGATATCAGGGTATTTACCCAGTGTGATATCGGGGTATTTACACAGTGTTGTAATGGGGTATTTACACAGTGTGATATTGGGGTATTTACACAGTGTTGTAATGGGGTATTTACACAGTGTGACATCGGGGTATTTACACAGTGTAATATTGGGGTATTTACCCAGTGTTATATTGTGGTATTTACCCAGTGTGATATCGGGGTATTTACACAGTGTTGTAATGGGGTATTTACACAGTGTGATATCAGGGTATTTACCCAGTGTGATATCGGGGTATTTACACAGTGTTGTAATGGGGTATTTACACAGTGTGATATTGGGGTATTTACAGTGTGATATCGGGGTATTTACACAGTGTGATATCAGGGTATTTACCCAGTGTGATATCAGGGTATTTACTCAGTGTTATATTGGAGTATTTACACAGTGTGATATCTGGGTATTTACACAGTGTGATATCAGGGTATTTACCCAGTGTTATATTGGGGTATTTACACAGTGTGATATCTGGGTATTTACACAGTGTGATATCAGGGTATTTACTCAGTGTTATATTGGGGTATTTATCTCATGTTATATCGGGGTATTTACACAGTGTGATATCAGGGTATTTACCCAGTGTTATATCAGGGTATTTACCCAGTGTTATATCGGGGTATTTAAACAGTGTGATATCAGGGTATTTACTCAGTGTTATATTGGGGTATTTACCTCGTGTTATATTGGGGTATTTACCCAGTGTTATATTGGGGTATTTACCCAGTGTTATATCAGGGTATTTACCCAGTGTTATATCGGGGTATTTACACAATGTGATATCAGGGTATTTACCCAGTGTTATATCAGGGTATTTACCCAGTGTTATATCGGGGTATTTACACAGTGTGATATCAGGGTATTTACCCAGTGTTATATCGGGGTATTTACACAGTGTTATATTGCAGTATTTACCCAGTGTTATATCCGGGTATTTACCCAGTGTTATATCAGGGTATTTACACAGTGTGATATCAGGGTATTTGTTCTTTGGGCCTCCTTATCTCGAGAGACATTGGATACGCGCCTGGAGGTGGTCAGTGGTTTGTGAAGCAGCGCTTGGAGTGGCTATAAAGGCCAATTCTGGAGTGACAGGCTCTTCCACAGGTGCTGCAGAGAAATTTGTTTGTTGGGGCTGTTGCACAGTTGGCTCTCCCCTTGCGCCTCTGTCTTTTTTCCTGCCAACTACTAAGTCTCTTCGACTCGCCACAATTTAGCCCTGTCTTTATGGCTGCCCGCCAGCTCTGGCGAATGCTGGCAACTGACTCCCACGACTTGTGATCAATGTCACACGATTTCATGTCGCGTTTGCAGACGTCTTTATAACGGAGACATGGACGGCCGGTGGGTCTGATACCAGTGGCGAGCTCGCTGTACAATGTGTCTTTGGGGATCCTGCCATCTTCCATGCGGCTCACATGGCCAAGCCATCTCAAGCGCCGCTGACTCAGTAGTGTGTATAAGCTGGGGATGTTGGCCGCTTCAAGGACTTCTGTGTTGGAGATATAGTCCTGCCACCTGATGCCAAGTATTCTCCGAAGGCAGCGAAGATGGAATGAATTGAGACGTCGCTCTTGGCTGGCATACGTTGTCCAGGCCTCGCTGCCGTAGAGCAAGGTACTGAGGACACAGGCCTGATACACTCGGACTTTTGTGTTCCGTGTCAGTGCGCCATTTTCCCACACTCTCTTGGCCAGTCTGAACATAGCAGTGGAAGCCTTACCCATGCGCTTGTTGATTTCTGCATCTAGAGACAGGTTACTGGTGATAGTTGAGCCTCGGTAGGTGAACTCTTGAACCACTTCCAGAGCGTGGTCGCCAATATTGATGGATGGAGCATTTCTGACATCCTGCCCCATGATGTTCGTTTTCTTGAGGCTGATGGTTAGGCCAAATTCATTGCAGGCAGACGCAAACCTGTCGATGAAACTCTGCAGGCATTCTTCAGTGTGAGATGTTAAAGCAGCATCGTCAGCAAAGAGGAGTTCTCTGATGAGGACTTTCCGTACTTTGGACTTCGCTCTTAGACGGGCAAGGTTGAACAACCTGCCCCCTGATCTTGTGTGGAGGAAAATTCCTTCTTCAGAGGATTTGAATGCATGTGAAAGCAGCAGGGAGAAGAAAATCCCAAAAAGTGTGGGTGCGAGAACACAGCCCTGTTTCACACCACTCAGGATAGGAAAGGGCTATATTGGGGTATTTACCTCGTGTTATATTGGGGTATTTACCCAGTGTTATATTGGGGTATTTACCCAGTGTTATATCAGGGTATTTACCCAGTGTTATATCGGGGTATTTACACAGTGTGATATCAGGGTATTTACCCAGTGTTATATCAGGGTATTTATACAGTGTGATATCAGGTTATTTACCCAGTGTTATATCAGGGTATTTACCCAGTGTGATATCAGGGTATTTACCCAGTGTTATATCAGGGTATTTACCCAGTGTGATATCAGGGTATTTACCCAGTGTTATATCAGGGTATTTATACAGTGTGATATCAGGATATTTACCCAGTGTTATATCAGGGTATTTACCCAGTGTGATATCAGGGTATTTACCCAGTGTTATATCAGGGTATTTATACAGTGTGATATCAGGGTATTTACCCAGTGTTATATCAGGGTATTTATACAGTGTGATATCAGGTTATTTACCCAGTGTTATATCGGGGTATTTAGCCAGTGTGATATCAGGGTATTTACCCAGTGTTATATCAGGGTATTTATACAGTGTGATATCAGGTTATTTACCCAGTGTTATATCAGGGTATTTACCCAGTGTGATATCAGGGTATTTACCCAGTGTTATATCGGGGTATTTACCCAGTGTTATATCGGGGTATTTACACAGTGTGATATCAGGGTATTTACCCAGTGTTATATCAGGGTATTTATACAGTGTGATATCAGGTTATTTACCCAGTGTTATATCAGGGTATTTACCCAGTGTGATATCAGGGTATTTACCCAGTGTTATATCAGGGTATTTACCCAGTGTGATATCAGGGTATTTACCCAGTGTTATATCAGGGTATTTATACAGTGTGATATCAGGGTATTTACCCAGTGTTATATCAGGGTATTTATACAGTGTGATATCAGGTTATTTACCCAGTGTTATATCGGGGTATTTACCCAGTGTTATATCGGGGTATTTACACAGTGTGATATCAGGGTATTTACTCAGTGTTATATTGGGGTATTTACCCAGTGTTATATCGGGGTATTTACACAGTGTGATATCAGGGTATTTACTCAGTGTTATATCGGGGTATTTACCCAGTGTTATATCGGGGTATTTACACAGTGTGATATCAGGGTATTTACTCAGTGTTATATTGGGGTATTTACCTCGTGTTATATTGGGGTATTTACCCAGTGTTTATCAGGGTATTTACTCAGTGTTATATCGGGGTATTTACTCAGTGTTATATCGGGGTATTTACCCAGTGTTATATCGGGGTATTTACACAGTGTTATATCGGGGTATTTACACAGTGTGATATCAGGGTATTTACCCAGTGTTATATCGGGGTATTTACCCAGTGTTATATCGGGGTATTTACACAGTGTGATATCAGGGTATTTACTCAGTGTTATATTGGGGTATTTACCTCGTGTTATATTGGGGTATTTACCCAGTGTTTATCAGGGTATTTACTCAGTGTTATATCGGGGTATTTACTCAGTGTTATATCGGGGTATTTACCCAGTGTTATATCGGGGTATTTACACAGTGTTATATCGGGGTATTTACACAGTGTGATATCAGGGTATTTACTCAGTGTTATATTGGGGTATTTACCCAGTGTTATATCGGGGTATTTACACAGTGTGATATCAGGGTATTTACTCAGTGTTATATTGGGGTATTTACCTCGTGTTATATTGGGGTATTTACCCAGTGTTTATCAGGGTATTTACTCAGTGTTATATCGGGGTATTTACTCAGTGTTATATTGGGGTATTTACCCAGTGTTATATTGGGGTATTTAGCCAGTGTTATCTCAGGGTATTTACTCAGTGTTATATTGGGGTATTTAACTCGTGTTATATTGGGGTATTTACCCAGTGTTATATTGGGGTATTTACCCAGTGTTATATCAGGGTATTTACCCAGTGTTATATCGGGGTATTTACACAGTGTGATATCAGGGTATTTACCCAGTGTTATATTGGGGTATTTACCTCGTGTTATATTGGGATATTTACCCAGTGTTATATCGGGGTATTTACCCAGTGTTATATCAGGGTATTTACCCAGTGTTATATCGGGGTATTTACCCAGTGTTATATTGGGGTATTTACCTCGTGTTATATTGGGGTATTTACCCAGTGTTTATCAGGGTATTTACACAGTGTGATATCAGGGTATTTACCCAGTGTTATATTGGGGAATTTACCCAGTGTTATATCGGGGTATTTACACAGTGTGATATCAGGGTATTTACCCAGTGTTATATCGGGGTATTTACACAGTGTGATATCAGGGTATTTACCCAGTGTTATATTGGGGTATTTACCCAGTGTTATATTGGGGTATTTACCCAGTGTTATATCGGGGTATTTACACAGTGTGATATCAGGGTATTTACCCAGTGTTATATTGGGGTATTTACCTCGTGTTATATTGGGTTATTTACCCAGTGTTATATTGGGGTATTTACCCAGTGTTATATCAGGGTATTTACCCAGTGTTATATCGGGGTATTTACACAGTGTGATATCAGGGTATTTACCCAGTGTTATATTGGGGTATTTACCCAGTGTTATATCAGGGTATTTACCCAGTGTTATATCGGGGTATTTACACAGTGTGATATCAGGGTATTTACCCAGTGTTATATTGGGGTATTTACCTCGTGTTATATTGGGTTATTTACCCAGTGTTATATCAGGGTATTTACCCAGTGTTATATTGGGGTATTTACCCAGTGTTATATCGGGGTATTTACACAGTGTGATATCAGGGTATTTACCCAGTGTTATATTGGGGTATTTACCTCGTGTTATATTGGGTTATTTACCCAGTGTTATATTGGGGTATTTACCCAGTGTTATATCAGGGTATTTACCCAGTGTTATATCGGGGTATTTACCCAGTGAGATTTCTGGAATGCTGCCTGCAGAAATGACATAAACAGGATGTTAAAAGATTGTTTTTGCTGCGCTGATACAAGTTGTGAAACCACAGGAGATTGTTGACAATATCTTCCAGCATTGTCGACTTATCACAGCGATCAATCATCTGGGCACACTGGCCGGGACATGCTGGGACTTACATAGCATGTTGGGGGTTTTGTTGACAGGGCCGTGCTTGCAGTTATTTTGCCAGGGGCGTTACTGGAGCTGGTTATCCAGTGTCTGTAACTTGGCAGAACAGCGTTAAAGAGTTAACCGGTTCTGTTGTGAACTAGTTGTTCTTCACAATAACTAGTTGGTGCTGACCGACCAAACAGAGGCAGCATGAAGTGGGTCAAAGGGCTGTTCGACACAGTAAGGTTTCATTGGCACAATTCTCAATCCTTGGTTAATGACCTGAAATAATCCTCAGGCTGCGTGTTTTGGGAACATTATTTTGCGGTCACCTGGAGCTGAATCATTGCCTTCGGAATGATCGCACAGAGCAGGCATTCCCCTTTTCCGAAGGAAAAACAACAAGCTAAACAAAAACACACACAGCTCAGCATTAACCCCTACGGTTCCACCACAATCAAACTCCACAAAACTCTCGCGGGCAGTGTGAGTACTGGAGAATGTTGAAGACTGTTTAGTGGAATTCTGACCGCAACAATAACCTGCGTTTTTATAGCGCCCTTAACTTAATTAAACTGCCCAAACACTTAACAGGAGCGGTTATCAAACAAAATGTGATCCCAATCCGCATCAGGAGATATTAGGGACCGGCGATCAAAAGCTCGGTCAAAGAGGGCGGTGTTTAAGGAGTGTCTTAAAGGGGGAGAGAGAGAGATGGAGAGATTTAGGGAGGGAATTCCAGAGCTTAGGGCCCCCAGGCAGCTGAAGGCACGGCCGCTAATGGTGGAGCGATGGGAATCGGGGGATGGGGAAGAGGGAGGAATTGGAGGAGCACAGAGATCTCGGAGGGTTGCAGGGTCTGGAGGAGGTTACAGAGATAGGGAGGGTTGTAGGGGCTGGAGAAGGTTACAGAGATAGGAGGGTTGTAGGGGCTGGAGGAGGTTACAGAGATAGGAGGGTTGTAGGGGTTGGAGGAGGTTACAGAGATAGGGAGGGCTGTAGGGGCTGGAGGAGGTTACAGAGATGGGGGGGTTGTCGGGGTTGGAGGAGGTTACAGAGATAGGGAGGGCTGTAGAGGCTGGAGGAGGTTACAGAGATAGGAGGGTTGTAGGGGCTGGAGGAGGTTACAGAGATAGGAGGGTTGTCGGGGTTGGAGGAGGTTACAGAGATAGGGAGGGCTGTAGGGGCTGGAGGAGGTTACAGAGATAGGAGGGTTGTAGGGGTTGGAGGAGGTTACAGAGATAGGGAGGGCTGTAGGGGCTGGAGGAGGTCTCAGAGATAGGGAGAGTTGTAGGGGCTGGAGGAGGTTACAGAGATAGGGAGGGTTGTAGGGGTTGGAGGAGGTTACAGAGATAGGGAGGGTTGTAGGGGCTGGAGAAGGTTACAGAGATAGGAGGGTTGTAGGGGCTGGAGGAGGTTACAGAGAAAGGAGGGTTGTAGGGGTTGGAGGAGGTTACAGAGATAGGGAGGGTTGTAGGGGCTGGAGGAGGTCTCAGAGATAGGGAGGGTTGTAGGGTGTGGAGGAGGTTACAGAGATAGGGAGGGTTGTAGGGACTGGAGGAGGTTACAGAGATAGGGAGAGTTGTAGGGGCTGGAGGAGGCCACAGAGATAGGGAGGGTTGTAGGGGCTGGAGGATGTTACAGAGATGGGGGTGGGGGGGGGGTTGTAGTGACTGGAGGAGATTACAGAGATAGGGAGGGTAGTAGGGGCTGGAGGAGGTTATAGAGATAGGGAGGATTGTAGGGGCTGGAGGAGATTACCGAGATAGGGAGGGATGTAGGGACTGGAGGAGGTTACAGAGATAGGGAGGGTAGTAGGGGCTGGAGGAGGTTATCGAGATAGGGAGGATTGTAGGGACTGGAGGAGGTTACAGAGATAGGGAGGGTTGTAGGGACTGGAGGAGGTTACAGAGATAGGGAGGGCTGTAGGGACTGGAGGAGGTTACAGAGATAGGGAGGGTTGTAGGGGTTGGAGGAGGTTACAGAGATAGGGAGGAGTACGAGGGCCATGGAGGAGGTTACAGAGATAGGGAGGAGTACGAGGGCCATGGAGGAGGTTACAGAGATAGGGAGGAGTACGAGGGCCATGGAGGGATTTGAAAACAAGGATGAGAATTTCAAAATCAAGACACTACTTGGCTGGGAGCCAGTGTAGTTCAGGGAGTGACAGGGGATGATAAGGAAACGGGACTCGGTGTGAGTTAGGACACGGGGGGGGGGCAGTGTTTTCGATGACGGAGTTTACGGAGGGTAGAATATGGAAGAGCATTGGAATAATCAAGTCTAGAGGGAACAAAGTCATGGATGAGGGTTTCAGCAGCGGATGAGCTGAGACAGGGGCGGAGTCGGGCGATGTTTCGGAAGTGGAAATAGGCGCTTTTAAGGGATGGCTCGGATATGAGGTCGGAAGCTCATCTCAGGGTCAAATGTGACAACAAGCTTGTCAACAGACTGGTTTAATCTCAGACTGTTGCCAGGGAGAGGGATGGCGTCAGTAGCGAGGTGACGCCAATTGGAGGAAAGGTCCGGGCGAGTGAGGAGATCGAGGGATGCGGTGAGAATGTGAGCTGGCTTGGAATACGAGACACAAGACCACATAGATGGGCCAAATGGCCATTTGTGCTCACAATGTCCCGAACTTAGTCTCCAGCTCGGTACGCTATTGGTGAAAATTCTTGGAGGTAGCACTGGCTGGCACTGGCTGGCACTGGCTGGCACAGTGGGTAGGACACTGACCACTGGCCCCATGGCTCAGCTGCAGTAATGGGCACTGTCCCTGCTGCCGGCTGTCTGTCAGGCTCCAGTGTGAGATGAGTTTGACAGTCACAACCCACTTGGCAAACTCACCCGGGGGAGGGTGCAGGGGGTCTCAAAGCATTCTGCCCACTTTGGGACATCCTGTGGTCGGGAAAGGCACCATTTGAATGCAACCTGCTCTTTCCTTTCTCAGTCAGGTCGTGGGTTCAGCATCATCTCCAGACGTTTGAGCACATAGTCCAGGCTGACAGTGGCAGTGTCACCACTGAGGGAGTGCTGCAGTGTCATAGGGTCAGTACTGAGGGAGTGCTGCACTGTCGGAGGTTCAGTACAGAGGGAGTGCTGCACTGTCAGAGGGTCAGTACTGAGGGAGTGCTGCACTGTCGGAGGGTCTGTACAGAGGGAGTGCTGCACTGTCAGAGGGTCAGTACTGAGGGAGTGCTGCAGTGTCATAGGGTCAGTACTGAGGGAGTGCTGCAGTGTCATAGGGTCAGTACTGAGGGAGTGCTGCACTGTCGGAGGTTCAGTACAGAGGGAGTGCTGCACTGTCAGAGGGTCAGTACTGAGGGAGTGCTGCACTGTCGGAGGGTCTGTACAGAGGGAGCGCTGCACTGTCGGATGGTCATTACTGAGGGAGTGCTGCACTGTCGGAGGGTCTGTACAGAGGGAGTGCTGCACTGTCAGAGGGTCTGTACTGAGGGAGTGCTGCACTGTCAGAGGTGCCACTGTTCAAATCAGACATTAGGCCGAGGCCCCCGTCTGCCCTCTCAGGTTGATGTGAAACATGCCACGGTCACTAACGCAACGCGGAGTGGTGAGCGGGCGGGCGGTGGGCCGCTGCGGGAGGGGGAATTCTCTGCAGTTTCCCAGTCCCCCCATTTATGCTTCGACCAGCAGACGATCTGTGTCATTTGCACACACTTGAGATCTTGCTGTGCTTAAATTGTCTGCAGTGACACCGGCAGCTCAGCCGTGACCACGTTTCAACAGAGTGCTCGGTCGGCGGTAAAACTCTTTGGGCCGTCCTGAGGCGGCAAAAGGTGCTATACAAATTCAGGTTGTTACTTTTTGGATGTTTGTCCCCAGGGCTGGGAGGCAGAGCTCAGCAGGTGATGTGCAGTCTGCAAGCAGCAGCGAGAGATGTGTAATAGTCAGCAGTGCGGAGCTGCCGAGACAGGCTCTGACAGAGCTGACTGCCTTGGGCCAGCATTTCAGAACAACAACTGCACACACGCACGGAAAGGCATCCCGCGGGAAGAGGGTGGGATGACAAAGGGACAGGTGATCGGCAGCAGCCACTACGAGCTCTGCTTCCACCACGTGTGGAGTAACTGTGTTCAGTCCCCAGGCATCGGAGGGGTTGCAGTGCAGATTGGCCAGAATGGTCCCCCGGGGCGAAAGGGTTAACTTGTAACGGTCGCTTGCACGCACGAGGCTTGTAGCTCAGCGGTTAGCGTGTTCACCTCTCAGCCAGAGGGCCGACCAACATGTGTCACACGCGTGTCTGATCTGTGTGCACGTGCATGTGATGTGTGAGCGCTCTCAGTGCCAGTACTGAGGGAGTGCTGCACTGTCAGAGGGTCAGTATTGAGGGAGTGCTGCACTGTCGGAGGGTCAGTACTGAGGGAGTGCTGTACTGTCGGAGGGTCAGTACTGAGGGAGTGCTGCACTGTCGGAGGGTCAGTACTGAGGGAGTGCTGCACTGTCGGAGGGTCAGTACTGAGGGAGTGCTGCACTGTCGGAGGGTCAGTACTGAGGGAGTGCTGTACTGTCGGAGGGTCAGTACTGAGGGAGTGCTGCACTGTCGGAGGGGCAGTACTGAGGGTGTGCTGCACTGTCAGAGGGTCAGTACTGAGGGAGTGCTGCACTGTCAGAGGGTCAGTACTGAGGGAGTGCTGCACTGTCGGAGGGTCAATACTGAGGGAGTGCTGCACTGTCGGAGGGTCAGTACTGAGGGAGTGCTGCACTGTCGGAGGGTCAGTACTGAGGGAGTGCTGTACTGTCGGAGGGTCAATTCTGAGGGAGTGCTGCACTGTCGGAGGGTCAGTACTGAGGGAGTGCTGCACTGTCGGAGGGTCAGTACTGAGGGAGTGCTGCAGTGTCGGAGGGTCAGTACTGAGGGAGTGCTGCACTGTCGGAGGGTCAGTACTGAGGGAGTGCTGCAGTGTCGGAGGGTCAGTACTGAGGGAGTGCTGCACAGTCGGAGGGTCAGTACAGAGGGAGTGCTGCACTGTCGGAGGGTCAGTACTGAGGGAGTGCTGCACTGTCAGAGGGTCAGTGCTGAGGGAGTGCTGCACTGTCAGAGCTTCAGTACTGAGGGAGTGCTGTACTGTCAGAGCGTCAGTACTGCGGGAGTGCTGCACTGTCAGAGCGTCAGTACTGAGGGAGTGCTGCACTGTCGGAGGGTCAGTATTGAGGGAGTGCTGCACTGTCGGAGGGTCAGTACTGAAGGAGTGTCGCACTGTCGGAGGGTCAGTATTGAGGGTGTGCCGCTCTGTTGGAGGGTCAGTAGTGAGGGAGTGCTGCACTGTCAGAGGGTCAGTATTGAGGGATTGCTGCACTGTCGGAGGTTCAGTACTGAGGGAGTGCTGCACTGTCGGAGGGTCAGTACTGAGGGAGTGCTGCGCTGTCGGAGGGTCAGTACTGAGGGAGTGCTGCGCTGTCGGAGGGTCAGTACTGAAGGAGTGCTGCACTGTCAGAGGGTCAGTACTGAAGGAGTGCCGCACTGTCAGAGGGTCAGTACTGAAGGAGTGCTGCACTGTCGGAGGGTCAGTACTGAGGGACTGCCACACTGTTGGAGGGGCAGTACTGAGGGTGTGCTGCACTGTCGGAGGGTCAGTACTGAGGGAGTGCTGCACTGTCGGAGGGTCAGTACTGAGGGAGTGCTGCACTGTCGGAGGGTCAGTACTGAGGGACTGCCACACTGTTGGAGGGGCAGTACTGAGGGTGTGCTGCACTTTCTGAGGGTCAGTACTGAGGGAGTGCTGCACTGTCGGAGGGTCAGTACTGAGGGAGTGCTGCACTGTCGGAGGGTCAGTACTGAGGGACTGCCACACTGTTGGAGGGGCAGTACTGAGGGTGTGCTGCACTTTCTGAGGGTCAGTACTGAGGGAGTGCTGCACTGTCGGAGGGGCAGTACTGAGGGAGTGCTGCACTGTCGGAGGGTCAGTTTTGAGGGACTGCCGCACTGTTGGAGGTGCCGTCTTTCAGATGAGACATTAAACCGAGGCCCCCGTCTGCCCTCTCAGGTGGGTGTAAAAGATCCCAGGGCCTCTATTTGGAAGAAGAGCAGGGGGGGAGTTCTCCCCGGTGTCCTGGGGACAATATTTATCCCTCATCCCACATCACTAAAAAAAAACGTGATCTGGGTCATTATCACATTGCTGTTTGTGGGATCTTGCTGTGTGCAAATTGGCTGCCGCGCTTCCGACATTACAACGGTGAGCACACTTCAACAGTACTACATCGGGCGTCATCAAATTTGGGACGGCCCTGAGCTGGTGAAAGATGCCATTGAAATGCAGATTGTTATTTGTTGTAGGTTACTGCGTGGGCAGTGATGCTGATGGAGAGATCATTGCAGGAGGTTGTTCAGTAGAGAGTAGTGTCCTCACCGAACAGGCCCGACATCACCTGATTCAGGAAGAGGCCCCTGAACCATCGAGCGGGAAGTGGATGCAGACTAACATCTTGTTCAAATCACCAGCTTGTTCTTCGAACAGCTGTGCCTCTTCCTCTTTCACGTTTCCTTTCTGTTGCTCCTATTATTAGGAAAGCCGGTCGGCTGTCTCTCGGTCAGTGCGTCCGACTGTGGCTCAAATCGCCTTGGGCAGGCAAGGGCGGTGGGGGACGGGGGGGGGGTGGGTGGTGGGGGGAGGTCAGATATTTTGGGTGGGCGACAGGGGAATGAGGTTAAACTGCACCCCTCGCCCCTCACACCCCAGAGGAGAAATGTCAAAGCCATCGCAAGCCCATAAGTACTCAATACAACAAAGAGGGTCGCAAAGAGGCTATTCGGCTCTTCAACCCCTCTGTTACCATTCTATGACTGGTTTTGATCTTGCCCCATTCCCCCCAGCTTGCCTGCGTTGCCCTCGATACCCTTCCCCAAAAAAATTCGACCCATTTCTGTCCTCAATTGACCCCCAGATTTTGCGGGGAGAGAGTTTGAGATTCCCGCTCCCCTCTGTGTGAGCCGCCTGTCTCCAGTGTTCGGGTTCTGCCCCCTTGTTCCCACCACTCTCCCCCCCACCCCCACAAAAGGCTTTAGCCATGTCCCGGGATTACTGGTGCCAAGCAGCGTAACTCCGCACTTTACCCCGTCGCCTTATGCCCCAATGATCGTTGACGCTTGGCCCCACGAGCAGTTGCAGCACCGAAAGTCAACTCCTGCGTGGACCCTGCTGCTGGCAAAGAACTGGATCAAAGATCGAAACCCAGATGATTCACCTCTGCACAGACACATGGAGAGGGTGCATGGGGAGGACGATTCACAGTCGATGCCAGGAATCAGAGGCTTTAGTTAGGCCACTACAGAAGCTTGGAGTCTCATCCGACTCCATGACTAAGCACATACTTTGCCCTGCAGAGGGTACAATAAAGGTTCACTACATTAGTCTCTGAGATGAGAGGGTTGTTCAGAGGCTGAGTAAACTGGATCTATTATTAGGAACATAGAAACATAGGAGCAGGTGTAGGCCATTCAGCCCATCGAGCCCATTCAATGTGATCATGGCTGATCATCCACTTCAATGTCTTTTTCCCCACACTCTCCTCATATCCCTTTATGTCATTTGTATTTAGAAATCTGTCAATCACTGCTTTAAACATACTCAATGACTGAGCTTCCACAGCCCTCTGGGGTAGAGAATTCCAAAGATTCACAACCCTCTGACTAAAGGAATTTCTCCTCATCTCTGTCCTAAGTGGCTTCCCCCTTATTTTGAAATTGTGTCCCCTGGTTCTAGACTCCCCGACCAGGGGAAAACATCTTAGCTGTATCTACCCTGTCTATCCCTTTCAGTATTTTGTAGGTTTCAATGAGATCACCTCTCATTCTTCGAAACTCTAGAGAATACAGGCCCAGTTTCCCCAATCTCTCTTCATAGGACAGTCCCGCCATCCCAGGAACAAGTCTGGTGAACCTTCGTTGCACTCCCTCTATGGCAATAATATCCTTCCTAAGGTAAGGGGATCAAAAACATTCTGTGGAGTTTAGAAGAATGAGAGGTGATCAGATTGGAAAATATCGGTTTCTGAAGGGGGCTTGACAGGGTAGACACTGAGAAGTCCTTTCCACTGGCTGGGAAATGTAGAACACGGGGTAAAGTCTCAGGATAAAGGGTTAATTATGTAGGACTCAGAGGGTTGTGAATCTTTGGAATTCTCTATCCCAGAGAGCTGTGGATACTCAGTCATTGAGTATATTCAAGACTGAGATGGAGAGATTTTTGGGCGCCGAGGGAGATCGAGGGATAGGGCGGGAGAGTAGAGTTGTGGTAGATCAGCCATGAACACATTGAATGGGAGAGCAGGTTCGAGGGGCCGAACAGCCTCCACCTGACAAAGAAGGTTTTGAGGTCAAGGAGGAAAAACTCTTTCTGCAGATTAAGTGACTGGAAGGAAAACATTTCACTCCTTCGCTGAATAAACAAAGGGAGAGACTGGGAGAATTCTTCATACAAAGGGTTTTTTTGGGGACGTGTATTGACCCAACAAGAAACGGTGAGGGAAGCAGATTCCAGAGTAGCTTCTGAAGGGGAAGTGAAATTATTTTAGTAAAAGATATTTTAACAGGGTCTGGAGAATATGGAGATGACCTCCAGAGCCAACATAGGCACAACGGGATGAATGGGCTCCTATTGCACAGAAAGATTCCATTAATCTAAAGTACAGCAGATTTCAACCAACCTGACAACCTTTTTTTCAATTTTTATATAAGGTGGCCTTTACACCCCCAGGCCCTTTTTATATATTTTATGTCAAGGGGGCCTTTATGCCTCAGGCCCCCTTTGTATACATTTTATAAAAATAACTTTTAAAAAAAGATAAGTAAAACAAACTCAAATTAAAATGCCATTCTCGGCGTCGACGATGCACTCCAGTCCCTGCGGTGCCCACCGGTCGCGGAAGGCCTCAAGCGTACCGGCGGACACCGCATGCTCCTTCTCCAGGGACACCCGGGCGCGAACGTAACCGCGGAAGAGGGGCAGGCAATCGGGGAGGACTGAACCCCCAACGGCCCGCAACCTGGACCTGTGAATTGCCACCTTGGCCAGGCCCAGGAGCAGACCGACGAGGAGATCCTCCTCCCGGCCCAAGCCCCTCCGCACCGGGTGCCCAAAAATCAGGAGTGTGGGACTGAAGTGCAGCCAGAATTTGAGGAGCAGCCCCTTCAGATACTCAAAGAGGGGCTGCAACCTCGCACACTCCGTATATACGTGAAACACGGACTCGTCCAGGCCGCAGAAAGTACAGGCGGCCTGGGAGTCCGTGAACCTACTTAAAAGTCTATTGCACGGGACTGCTCTGTGCAGCACCCTCCACCCCAGGTCCCCGATGTAAAGGGGGAAGACTCCCGCGTAGAGTGACCTCCATCGGGGTTTCCCCTCGCCGCCAGATGGCAACGCGGACCGCCAGGGCGTGTCCGGCCGGCTGACGTGGGCGAGGAAGTGGAGAGTGTGCAGGAGCAGCCCGTACAGGAAACCCCTCCGCACCGATTGGAATGGCACGGAGGGCATTTCCGATGGCGGCTCGGGTTGTGCGGGAGCGTCTCCCGAGAAGGGTTTCGGGGCCCAGATCCGATGAGCAGTTCCAGCCGAGTGGGGGAGGATCTAACCCCGTTTTTTTTTTTTCTTTTTTTTTTTCGTACTGTACCTGTCCTGGGAGTGTTTGATAGGGACAGTGTAGAGGGAGCTTCACTCTGTATCTAACCCCGTTTTTTTTTTTTTTGTTTTCTTTTTTTCTTTTTTTTTTAGGAGCCAACCCCCGTTTTTTTTTATAAGGTGGCCTTTATACCCCAGGCCCCTTTTATATATTTTATGTCGAGGGGGCCTTTATTCCTCAGGCCCCCTTTATACATTTTTTATGTCGAGGGGGCCTTTATTCCTCAGGCCCCCTTTATATACACACTTATATTTTTAAAATAACTTTATTAAAACCAGATAAATAAACAAAAAAAACTCAAATTAAAATGCCATTCTCGGCGTCGATGATGCACTCCAGTCCCTGCGGTGCCCACCGGTCGCGGAAGGCCTCAAGCGTACCGGCGGACACCGCATGCTCCTTTTCCAGGGACACCCGGGCGCGAACGTAACCGCGGAAGAGGGGCAGGCAATCGGGGAGGACGGACCCCCCGACGGCCCGCAACCTGGAGCTGTGAATTGCCACCTTGGCCAGGCCCAGGAGCAGACCGACGAGGAGATCCTCCTCCCGGCCCGAGCCCCTCCGCACCGGGTGCCCAAAGATCAGGAGCGTGGGACTGAAGTGCAGCCAGAATTTGAGGAGCAGCCCCTTCAGATACTCAAATAGGGGCTGCAACCTCGCACACTCCATATAAATGTGGAACACGGACTCGTCCAGGCCGCAGAAAGTACCGCCCAGTTCCGAAGAAGGGTCACTGACCCGAAACGTTAACTCTGCTTCTCTTTCCACAGATGCTGCCAGACCTGCTGAGTGAATCCAGCATTTCTTGTTTTTGTTTCAGATTTCCAGCATCCACAGTATTTTGCTTTTATTTTAGTGTTTAATTCACTGCCACTTCTCTTCCAGGAATGCCTACCTTGAAGAAGTTCTGCTCTTCTCTCCGACGGGATTTTCGTTTGTCTCTTTTACCTTGTTCACCTTCATTGCTTTCTATTTCCCTCCTGGTGTTTGATAAGGTATCTACCAAAACTCGTTTTCACAGCCACATCTCCTTCCTCAGTGACTGTCTCCGGCTCCGACTGATTCCACGTGGATTCCAACTGCAGTTTCACCCATCATGCTTTGAAACCACCCAGGATCACAGGTATCTCCGAGAAATACAACGTTCCTCGGACTGCTACTCTCGCCGCATCCTGAAATCCACACTCAGTGCTATGCGCCGCCATATGCACACACTGGACCTCTCTCTCCAGCAGCACCGTCTCACCTTATCTCAAATCTGTTCTGCTCCGCAGTTTCATCTCATCTTACGTCTCATCCGACGCATTAACAAAAAACTTTTTTTCTTCCTTTCAGGTGTTAAGGAACGCAAGCTCCAGCAGCTGATGGGGACTAATGCCCCTCCAGATCCTCCTTCCGCTTCACTTCCCTCTGACCCCACCCCTTCTGATCTGCCCCCTTGCCGTGTATTCACTATACCCTCTGACCTCCCCCTCTCTGATGCTGAGCGTTCTGTACTCAGCAAAGGACTCAGTTTTATCCCCTTACGCCCCCACCTCAATGAATTTCGCGCTCGGCATGACGTTGAGCTCTTCTTCCGTCGCCTCCGCCTCCGGGCTCACTTCTTTGACCAGGAGTGCTCCCCCCGACCAGCAGACCCATTCACCCGCCTCCAGCATTCTCCCTCTACCTGGACCCCTCCCCCTGGCCTCTTACCCGCTCTTGATCTCTTCATTGAAAACTGTCGGCGAGACATTGGTCGTCTCAATTTCTCTGCCCCCCTCACTCACTCTAACCTGTCCCCCTCTGAACTTGAGGCACTCCGTTCTCTCAGGTCTAACCCCGACATGGTCATCAAACCTGCAGACAAGGGTGGTGCTGTTGTTGTATGGCGTACCGACCTCTACCTTGCAGAAGCTCAACGCCAACTCACAGACACCTCTTCCTACCTCCCTCTGGACCATGACCCCACCACCGAACATCAAGCCACCGTCCAAAGGACTGTCACTGACCTCATCTCCTCTGGAGATCTTCCCTCTACAGCTTCCAACCTCATAGTCCCGCAACCCCGGACAGCCCGCTTCTATCTCCTTCCCAAAATCCACAAACGGGACTGTCCCGGCAGACCCATTGTGTCAGCCTGCTCCTGCCCAACTGAACTTATTTCTTCCTATCTAGACTCTATCTTTTCTCCGCTGGTGCAGTCTCTTCCCACCTACATCCGTGACTCTTCTGACGCCCTACGTCATTTTGACAATTTCCAGTTTCCTGGTCCCAGCAGTTCCGAAGAAGGGTCACTGACCCGAAACGTTAACTCTGCTTCTCTTTCCACAGATGCTGCCAGACCTGCTGAGTGAATCCAGCATTTCTTGTTTTTGTTGCCGCAGAAAGTACAGCTGGCCTGGGAGTCCGTGAACCTACTTAAAAGTCTATTGCATGGGACTGCTCTGTGCAGCACCCTCCACCCCAGGTCCCCGATGTAAAGGGGGAAGACTCCCGCGTAGAGAGACCTCCATCGGGGTTTCCCCTCGCCGCCAGATGGCAACGCGGACCGCCAGGGCGTGTCCGGCCGGCTGACGAGGGCGAGGAAGTGGAGAGTGTGCAGGAGCAGCCCGTACAGGAAACCCCTCCGCGCCGATTGGAATGGCACGGAGGGCATTTCCGAGAGGCGGCTCGGGTTGTGCGGGACCGGCTCCCGAGGAGGGTTTCGGGGCCTGGGTCCGATGAGCAGTTCCGGCCGAGCGGGGATCAGCTCGGCCGGGATCGCTCCGCACTCCCGAGCCCCCTCGCCACCCGCAGTGAGGGGCGTCCCGGGGGTTTCGGCTACTCCTCCGCCCGCCGGACCGTCGCCGGAGTCAGCCGCCCGGACAGCCGAGGCGCTCTCCTCCGCCGGCGGGGGAGCGCCCTGACTGGAGGCGACCATGTTCCAGACTCGGAAAAGATCCCGGTAAAAGACAGGCAACTCCCTCAGAGAGGCGCGGCTAACGGACTCCACCGGGAGCTGCGTGTCGTCTTGAAGGCAGTGACACTGGCGGAAAAAATACGTCGCCAGCGCACACCATCTGGGAGGACGCTCGACGTACAGGTATCTCTGCAGGGTCCGAAGGCGGAGAGTCGCAGCCTGGGTGCGGACGCACACCAGCGACTGACCGCCCTCCTCTATCGGGAGACTCAGGACCGCGGCAGAGACCCAGTGTTTCCTCTTGCCCCAGAAGAAATCGACGAGTTTCTTCTGGATCTTGGTGGCAAATACAGGGGGCGGGGCCAAAGTGACCAACCGGTACCACAGCATGGAGGCCACCAGTTGGTTTATGACCAACGCTCGGCCCCTGTAGGAAAGCACTCGGAGCAGTCCTGTCCAGCGCCCCAGCCGAGCGGTGACTTTCGCCTCCAACTCCTGCCAGTTTGCCGGCCAGGCTTCCTCAGCGGGGCTAAGGTGGACTCCCAGATAGAGGAGGTGCGTGGTGCTCCACGCAAAAGGTGTCATCTCCTCCGGCAGGGAGTCCACCCGCCACTGACCAACCAGGAGTCCGGAACATTTCTCCCAATTGATCCTCGCGGAGGACGCGGCAGAAAAGGTCTGCTGGCAGTCGCACATCCCCCGCAAGTCAACGGGATCTGTGATTGCGAGGAGCACGTCGTCGGCGTAAGCCGAGAGGACGACCCGCATGGCCGGCTCGCGCAGAGCCAATCCCGTCAACCTCCTGCGAAGCAGGCACAGGAAGGGCTCCACGCAGATGGTATACAATTGGCCGGACATGGGGCAACCCTGACGCACTCCTCTCCCAAATCGAAGGGGCGCCGTCAAGGACCCGTTAACTTTGACTAGACACTCTGCGGCGGCGTATAAAAGTCGGACCCGGGCCACGAAATGCGGCCCGAGTCCGAAAGCGCGCAGAGTCCCGAAAAGGTAATCGTGATCCACCCTGTCGAACGCCTTCTCCTGATCGAGGGAGAGAAAGGCGACCGACTGACCAGTCCTCTGGGAAAGATGGATCAGGTCCCGGACCAGGTGGATGTTGTCCTGGATGGACCGGCCCGGGACCGTGTAGGACTGGTCGGGGTGGATCATGTGGGCCAGCACGGAGCCCAGGCGGGTAGACATAGCCCGGGCAAAGATCTTATAATCCGTGCTGAGGAGGGAGACCGGACGCCAGTTTTTAAGCAGGCGGAGATCGCCCCTCTTCGGCAGCAGGACGATGACCGCCCTGCGCCACGAGAGGGGCATCTCCCCGGTCGCCAGGCTTTCCCCCAGGACCCGCGCGTAATCGTCCCCCAGGACGTCCCAGAACGCCCTCAGGAACTCCACGGTCAACCCATCCAGCCCTGGGGATTTGCCCCTCGAGAGCTGGTGGAGGGCGCCAGTCAGCTCCGCCAACGTGAGCGGAGCCTCCAATCCTTCGGTGCCCTCCGGGCTGACCTGCGGCAGGTCCTCCCACAAAACTCTGCGCGCATCCTCGCTGGACGGATCCGGAGAGAACAACGCACTGTAATACGTCCGGACCAGGAGGCCCATTCCCTCCGGATCCGTGATGGAGGATCCGTCGTCGGCCAGCAGCTCGACGAGCTGCTTACGGACCCCCCGCCATTTTTCCAGCGAGTAGAAGAAGGGTGAGGCGCGGTCCAAATCTTCCAGGATCTGGATCCGCGACCTCACGTACGCGCCTCGGGACCCTATGAGCTGCAGGTTCCTCAGCGCGCCCTTCTTCTCTTTGTACGCCTGCCACAGGGCCGGGTCCGCGACGGCATGACCGAGGCGGGATTCCAAGTCGAGCACCTCCCTCTCAAGGCGCCCGATCTCGGCTTCCCGCCTCTTGGTCGACCCCTTCGCGTACTCCTGACAGAAGACGCGGATGTGAGTCTTGCCCACATCCCACCATAGCCTCAAGGAGGGGAAGCCCCCCTGCTTCCTTCTCCAGTCGGCCCAGAATCGACAGAACGAGTCCCGAAATCGCACGTCCTCCAGCAGCCGGTTGTTAAAGTGCCAGTACGCGGACCCCGCCCGCGTGCGGAGCGGAGTGAACTCCGCCCACACCAGGCGGTGGTCCGAGCACGGCACCAGCCGCATGGAGGCCGCCGAAACGCGGGAGACGTACGCCTGCGAAATGTAGAGGCGGTCGATTCGCGACCCCCCTCCTCCAGACCTCCACGTGAAGGCGCTGGAGTCGGGATGGAGATTCCGCCAGACGTCCACCAAGTTAAGGGAGCTGATCAGTCCCCTCAACTTCTCCACCGACGCTTGGCCGCACTGGGGACCGGAGCGATCCCCCACCTCGAGGGTGCAGTTAAAATCCCCCCCGAGGATGATGCACTCGCCGCTATCGATGGAGCTCAAGAGAGCGGACACTTCTTCAAAGAAGCGCGCTTGCAAAGCGCCGGGCCTGGGCGCGTACACGTTCACAAAGTGGAGCGGCACGCTACCCAGGCGAACGGCGAGGTGGAGCAAGCGGCCCGGCACTAGCTCCTTGACCCCCAAGATCTCCGGCTGAAAAGTCGGGGCCAACAAGATAGCCACCCCACTAGAAATAGGGGTGAGGTGACTCATGTAGACCCCACCCTGCCACTCCAGGAGCCAGGTGGCTTCGTCTCCCGGAACGGTGTGGGTTTCCTGCAGAAAGCTCACCGCGTATCTCCCTTCCCTAAGGACTGAGAGATTGTGAAATCTGCGGTGAGCCCCTCTGCTGCCGTTGATGTTGAGGCTGGCTATGGTTATCTTCATGTCAAAGGTACTTAAAACCCGTCACCAACACCTCACTGTGAGGAGGGAGTGGAAGTGCACCTGGCCCTCCACTCCCCCAGCAACCCATTGAGGAACACATTAAAACGGCGCCTCTCAACCAGTTTCACGTCCGCGCGCTTGCCCGCTATCTTAAGGGCGGCACGGACGGACTGGATGATCAGCGCCAGATTCGACCAACGGTCGAGGGCCAGCTGAACTTTATTGCGGCAACCTCTGCAAGCCGCGAGGAAATCCCGGAGTTCCGCCGTGGGGATGAGAGGAGATTCGGTGGGAGGCACGAGGGACTCCACCACCTCACTGGCGATGGAATCAAGATCATCCTCCGTGCCCCGCACCGAATCCCCATCCTCCTCCGGGTCGTCACCGCCAGCGGCCGACACATCCACCACACACTGTGGGGTGGAGGTCCCGGCCGCGCCAGCTGGTCCCGCCTCCGTCACGATCCCACCCCCAGGATCGATGGCGGAGGAGTCCTCTCTGGGTTCTATTGTGAAACTGGAGCCTGTAGGCACCAGCGGTTCAGGACCCCCCTCCACCTCCATCCCCAGGCCAATGAGTGGTCCAGGGGAGACAGAAGTTCCGGACTCCGGGAAACCAGCCGGAGCCGAGACTGGAGGCGGCGAGAGGAGGCCATCTCCCACTCCGCCAGCACCCACAGGCCCAGCAGATGGGGCAGCATTCTCAGTTATAACTGGGTCGGGTGTCTCCTGGTTGGTGGTGGACTCCGGCTGGGAGGCCCGACCCTCTGGGGCCTCGCCCTCCCCTTCATTCAGGGCACCCGACCCAGTAGCAGTGGCGGAATGGGCGGTTTCCCCAGGCTCCCCCACCACAAGCAGGGCCCCACTTACTCCTTTAGGAGGGGCCTCATGTACCGGGGCCATCCCCTCCCCTCCATCCTGAGGAATAGAGTGCTCCTGCCCGCACTTTGCAGCCTTGGTGGTGGCGGTAGGTGGAACCTGAGGACCAGAAACAGGAGGCAGCTCCCCTCCAACAGATGGGCCCTGCACCTCAGGGCCCTGTGTTATTTCTGTGGAGGGGTGCCTTCTCCTCTTTTTCGCACTTGGGCGCGGAGACTCAGAGACCTCCATGTCATCAGAGGCCTCCGCCTCCGCACCCTTTTTTCCTTCTTTAGTCACCCTGGGCCTGAGCCCAGCCCTGGGACAGGTGGATTCCATGGGAATGGGCTTTGGGCTGAGCTCAGGCTCGGGTTGAGTCAAAGTGTCCAGGGGACGCGCCTCACGATGTTTCTTTTTTCCCCGCGTCTTCCTTCCGCTCGGACGGACGCTCCCCTCCCCGCCAGAGGCTGTGAAAACCACAGCCTCCGGAACCGACTGAGCGGTGTCTGTTGGATCTGCGGGGGGAGTGGGAGGAGGTGCTGTGGAACCACTCTGGGCCGCCGAGGTGGAGCTGGCGGCCGGGAGGTTGAGGCAGTTCTTACGAACATGCCCCACCCCCTTGCAGACGTGGCACCGCGCCCCATCCGAGGTCCAGAAGACGCGGTAGGCCGTCCCCTGGAACTCCACATAAAATTGGCCCTCCGTGTCCTCCTCCCGCGCCAGCTGCATAAATAACTGGCGGCGGAAGGAGTCGACATGTTGGAGGCTGTGCTCCCGAAGACCAAGCCGGACTGGGGTGATCCCCGACCTCACCTCCCCCAGATGGTGCAGGTGGGGGAGGAGGAGCTCACTGGGAATGAAGGGTGGGACGTTGGACAACATTATCCGATGCGCAGTGGCCCCCAGAGGGTCCACTGGCAGGAAGATCCCCCCCACAGTGAGCCCTTTACTCAGGGCCAGGGACACCGCCCGCTCGGTCTTCAAAAAGAACACAGCCTTCCCATACATCTTTGAGGCCGCAACAATGGCCGAGGGGCCGACAACCACGGCCATTGCCTTAACGCAGGCCTCAATAGACATGTTGGGGTGGGGATAGCTCTTCACCCCATGGCTGCATGTCAATAATTTAAAGGGTGACGGGGCCACGTGGGCAGCCACAGAAGCTGCAGCTGCGTAGGTAGTAGAGGGCCCCGCCACCGGTGATGAAGGGCTTGCCATGGGTCCAAGAGCTAAACCCACCCCAAATTGTGGACTTGCACACTAAATAACAGATTCACAGAAAAATTTGAAAAGACAAACAAACAAACAACAGTTTAGTGGAGAGGCTGAGGTAAGAGAGGAGAGGTAAAGACAGGCTGGAAGGGATGACTTGCTTTCTGGAGGTGGTGCTCGCAGTACACTTAAAACAAACAGTCTTTGAAGTTGGTCTTCCGGTCTTCTGGTTGGGGGGGGAGTCGTCTTCACCTGGGTCAGCTGAAGCTGCCCAGGCACTATCTATCCCCTTCTGTCTGTTTAGCTGGGCAGCTTCAGCTGACCCAGGCTTGGTAATTGGGGTGGGGAGGGAGCTTCCTTGTGTGCTTTTGCAGCAGCACAGACTCCTGTTGAATTGGCAGCCCCACCCTTTGTTGTTCCAGCCACTTGTTCCTCCCCCAACAGTCTAAAGTAAATTACTGGTGTTCAGCACCCACCTCCAGACAAAGCCTTGTTTCCACAAAATGTCCCTTTCTTCTTTAATGGAGACTGTTGTTGGAGTTTTCCTCTGCTTGTTGGTAGCTCCTCTCTCCACCTCTGCAACCTCCAACTGCCACCAGCACTCTCAGCTGCACCTCGTTGAGGCTCTCAACACTCAGGCTCCCAAATCAGAGAGCAGCCAATCCCAGTGCTGTACCTGTCCTGGGAGTGTTTGATGGGGACTGTGTAGAGGGAGATTTACTCTGTATCTAACCTATGCTGTACCTGTCCTGGGAGTGATTGACGTGGGATACTGGGTGATGGAACTGGGAAAAGCCTGAGAAGAGTTTGAAATGAATTTACCAGAAAAGAAGAAACAGGAGTAGCTCGTTCGGCTCCTCAAGTCTGCTCCGCCATTTGATAAGATCATGGCTGACCTGATCGTAGCCTTATCTTCACTTTCCTACCTGTCCCCCATAACCCTAGACTCCCTTGTCGATCAAAACTCTGTCTAACTCAGCCTTGAATATATTCCATGACCCAGCCCCCACCACACTCTGGGGAAAAGTCCACAGAATAACGACACTGAGAAAGAAATTCTCATCTCAGTCTTAAATGGCTGACCCCTAATTTTTGAACTGTTCCCTTGATCTAGACTCCCCCATAAAGGGTAACATCCCCTCAGGATCTTATATGTTTCAATAAGATCACCTCTCACTCTTCTAAACTCCAATGAGCACAGACTCAACCAGTCCTCAGAAGATAACTGTCTCATCTCAGGAATTAGTTGAGTGAATCTTCTCAGAACTGCCTCCGATGCAATTATACACTTTCTTAAGTAGGGAGACCAAAACTGTACAGTCCTCCAGATGCGGTCTAACCAAGTCCCTGTACATCTGTAGCAATACTTCCCTACTTTTATACTCACTTCCCCTTGCAATAAATACCAATATTCCATTTGCTTCCTTAATCACTTACTGTATCTGCACATTAACTTTCTGTGATTTATGTACCAGGACACCTCCTTACTGTCGAGTTCAGCCGTCTCTCTCCAGAATCCTGCTCATTTATTCTTCCTGCCCAAGTGGATAAGTTCACATTTCCCCACATTATCGTCCAGCTGCCAAATTTTTGCCAGTCATTTAACCTACCGAAATCCCTTTGTCAGCAATAATCTCTCCTGTCACCAAGCCAAACACAGGCCCCTTGAAGGCAATGCTGATTTCAGGAAATGATGCGACACAGAAAGACCGTAGTGAGGCTTTGTCCGTGTCGTTTATTAACACAGTACAACGCAAAACATCATTTGCAAAAACAGTTTGTGTTTTAAGTTATCAAACATGATTTACACGGTGTCCTTTCACTTACAGTATCAAACACTCTGTACATCGCTTCCCCAGAGTACAAGTCTCACAGCCTCACATCCGAGGGGCTACGATTCAGTCAAGAACCCAATGAGCAACTTAGGCCAACCAGTTGTTAGATTAAAATAAAACAAAGTAAACAGGACGCGAGGGGGAAAAACGAGCTCTCGCGACCGATGGACACAAGCTCAAAGTCTCCGGAAACTCAGCCTGATTGGTGTAGAATGTTTCATACACCCTCCGAGCATAACGGCCCCGGACTCTTCCCAACCTCACAACAAAGAGGCGGTCAGTTCCAGCACCCCACAGCTGCGGGCATTCATCAGAACTCCGTGCACACGTTCTCTCTCGTCGGCGGCTGTCAGTATGGGATCTTGCTGTTCTTCCCTCACTCAGCTTTGCTACTGCAATGCTGGAACGGCAGGGGTTGCCTTTGTTAGTCGTTGTTGACTGGGAAGGGGCGGGAAATCGAGGTTTCAGATGCAAGGATGGGGGTGAAGGGTGCAAAACTTAAAAGTTGCAACTTCATTTAATTCCTGTAATGGCAAATCCCACCCTCCCGCTGTCACCCTTTGCTTCCCCTCTGAAGATATCGTCCGGCAGAGTCCAAACCCCCCCACCCCCCATTGGAGGCCAGAGGATTGTAAAGGGAAGAGAGGGAGGGAGGGGGAAAAAAGGAGAGTCCATTTTGCTTTGTGTACAAATTCCAATACAGCAAAGATTTGGGGTGTGATTAAAGGATTCGATAGGGTCGATAGAGAGAAACTATTTCCTATGGTCGGGGGGAGAGTCCAGAACAAGGGGGCAGAACCTTAAAATCAGAGCCAGGCCGTTCAGGGGTGATGTCAGGAAGCATTTCTTCACACAAAGGGGAGTGGGAATCTGGAACTCTCTTCCCCAAAAAGCTGTCGAGGCTGGAGGGGGATCAATTAGAAATTTCAAAACTGAGATTGATTGATTGCTGTTGGGGAATGGGATTAAGGGTTACAGAACCAAGGTGGGGAAATGGTGTTAAGAAAGCAAACAAGTCCCTCGATATGCAACACTGTGGGAATACCAGAACATGGACTGCAGTGGTTCAAGAAGACAGCTCACCACCACCTCCCCCGAGGCATTTCGGGATGGCCTGGCCAGCGACGCCCACATCCCACGAATGAATAATTAATAAAAGCGCGATCTGAGTATAAAACATATTTAAGAACCGCCTAGGATAAATCGGAAAAGATCCTATGCGCACTTTAGAAGGAATGAGTTTTAAAATAAAATAAATTGATCTGGAAAATACAGGAGTAGGATCTGAGGGGTGGGAGGAGGAGATTCCAGTGCTGCTAAAGCCACTGCCTCTCACTCTTCACAAACATGGGAGTACTGAATGTAATAGTCACAGTCTGCGTCTCCCCTCTAC